>NC_074679.1:20316703-20594203 GCF_029448725.1 Salvelinus fontinalis | reverse complement strand
AGACAGCAGTGTGGTGGGAGTGAGGTCTATGTGTGAGAGAGAGACAGCAGTGTGGTGAGAGTGAGGTCTATGTGTGTGAGAGAGACAGCAGTGTGGTGGGAGTGAGGTCTATGTGTGAGAGAGAGACAGCAGTTTGGTGGGAGTGAGGTCTATGTGTGAGAGAGAGACAGCAGTGTGGTGGGAGTGAGGTCTATGTGTGGGAGAGACAGCAGTGGTGTGTGTAAGACACTGACTTGTCCGGTTTGCCAGGCAGCTGCAGCTGGATCCTACAGCGGTCTGCAGCCCGGATCTCTTCCTCCTTCTTCAGGATGAGACGCTGCAGACCTGACACCCAGTCATGGGCCACCGTAGGGTTAACGTTCTAGAGGAGGGATGGAAAAGAGACAGCGAGAGACAGATAAAGTATTAACACCATAGCCCTTAAACCATAGCCCAATGTCAAGCTAGATCTATAACAGCCTTCAATCATGCCATTGGGCGAGCAGAGATTGACTCCACACACCAGCTCTTCCAAATTGACCACAAAAGCCCCCCTCTGTCTTGTGTGTGTATGAGACACACATGTCTCTCTGTGTGCCTCTGGCCTGTTCTCTGCTCCCCCACCACTCTCAGACAGAAACACGTCTCTCTGTGTGACTCTGGCCTGTTCTCTGCTCCCCCACCACTCTCAGACAGAAACACGTCTCTCTGTGTGACTCTGGCCTGTTCTCTGCTCCCCCACCACTCTTAGACAGAAACACGTCTCTCTGTGTACCTCTGGCCTGTTCCCTGCTCCCCCACCACTCTCAGACAGAAACACGTCTCTCTGTGTGACTCTGGCCTGTTCTCTGCTCCCCCACCACTCTCAGACAGAAACACGTCTCTCTGTGTACCTCTGGCCTGTTCCCTGCTCCCCCACCACTCTCAGACAGAAACACGTTTCTCTGTGTGACTCTGGCCTGTTCTCTGCTCCCCCACCACTCTCAGACAGAAACATGTCTCTCTGTGTACCTCTGGCCTGTTCCCTGCTCCCCCACCACTCTCAGACAGAAACACGTCTCTCTGTGTGACTCTGGCCTGTTCCCTGCTCCCCCACCAGTCTCAGACAGAAACACGTCTCTCTGTGTGCCTCTGGCCTGTTCCCTGCTCCCCCACCACTCTCAGACAGAAACACGTCTCTCTGTGTGACTCTGGCCTGTTCTCTGCTCCCCCACCACTCTCAGACAGAAACATGTCTCTCTGTGTACCTCTGGCCTGTTCCCTGCTCCCCCACCACTCTCAGACAGAAACACGTCTCTCTGTGTGCCTCTGGCCTGTTCCCTGCTCCCCCACCACTCTCAGACAGAAACACGTCTCTCTTTATCTATGTGGCTCACCTGGTAGTTTCCCTTGAGGCTTCCGATCATGCTGGAGATCTGGTTGACCAGGCTGAGGTCGTGGATGAGGTTCTGCAGGTCCTGGTACAGCTGGCCTGGACCCATGTACAGCTTATCTGAGAGGAGAGACAATGACAACAAGTCAATAAACTATCATGTCATTGTCAACAGAGAACTGGGTTATTACCAAATAAAGTTGGTAGTAGTAGTAAGTTCTGATTCACAAAGCTGAGCCCATATCCCATCTGAACCCACTGACCCAACAATATGAGCCAGACAAATCTCAAAGGCAATTATTGTCCCTTGAAAGCAGGAGGTAAAATAAGACACACTGCCAGACAAAGTCAGTCTGTTTCCCAACTTGGCATGGCTCTGAACCGTGTGTGTGTGTGCGTGCGAGAGAGTGTGCGTTGGAAATGAGTACCGTTACCTAACGGCAGTTTCCTGGCGTTAAATTTCCCTCTATTGCGCTAGCGTGTGTGTGTTTCTTTGTAGATGTGCCCTGCCTAACCGAACCAACAGGCCAGTGAAGTAAGGTATTATTGTGTTTCTGTGCGTCCAGCTCGGGACAATGGGCTGCTTTGTTTGTCAGCGCTCAGCCTGTATATCAGGAAGAGACACAGACAGAGAGCCAGACTCCTCAGAGAGAGAAAGGGAGAGAAAGAGGAGAGGCCCCCTGTAGGTTCTGCCAGCACATAGCCTTCTCTCAAGGCTGTAACTCAAATTAAACCTGCAGCACAGAGAGGACCCTCCTCATCTTTCAGACATGCCTGCCAACAAGTCATCGTACGGTAGGATTTGCAGCATATGGTACTGTCAGCTAACAAGTAAGGCAAGCTCTTAAAGATGATTTCACCATATGACTTTTCAACTTAAACGTGGTCTACCACTCTCATAAGGCAGCACATTGGAACTGGGAGGGGGTTAAGGATTCCTGGAGCTCCCTCTGGTTTTGCCAGTCTACTTTCTGTGGGGTCTATAATGGCCCTTCACACTGCCGTAGTGTTCCAGCTCCATGGCAACCGCTCCATTCTTCCCCAGGGCTGCCAAGAGAGGACACTCAGAGAAACTTCCACCCCGTTTGACCTGCACTAAGTACTTCACGTAGGTGGTGGTCACACTGGAGACAGAAAGAGTCATTCAGAAAAGGATACTTCAGATTGTAAGTTTACATGCAGAAGCTAATTCAGAGACGTTCTCTTCATCATGTACCAAGATATCATTCCATTCTGAATATGTCCAGGTCACGGAGTATCATTGAACAGTTTTACTGTTACAGACAGTGTGTTGGGTTGAAAGCAATTTGAAAAGTGTATGGTTGACAATAACAATTTGTCCTAGCTTCAGAAGCATGTTAAAATGTCATTTCTGTTCTATTGAGCTAATTGTCTTGTCTAATGAAGTTAAAATATTCCCGCCTCATTGGTCTTAATTTTATGTTTTATTTAACTAGGCAAATCAGTTAAGAAAAAATTCTTATTTTACAATAACGGCCTACCCCGGCCAAACCCTTCCCTAACCCGGACGACGCTGGGCCAAATGTACGCCGCACTATGGGATTCCCGATCACGACTGGTTGTAATACAGCCCAGGATCGAATCAGGGTATGTAGTGATGCCTCTGGCACTGAGATGCAGTGCCTTAGACCCCTGTGCCACTCAGGAGCCCTATGATGTCTTTGTGTGGTTGGAACCCGGTCAGGGCAGAATCACTGAATAAGCTTCAGTCATGCTCATTGGCTTGTCATCCATGGTAATTCTACAGGCCATGATTCATCTCTATGACTATAGATAATATTATTATTTATTTTATTTATTTTTTCACCTTTATTTAACCAGGTAGGCAAATTGAGAACACGTTCTCATTTACAATTGCGACCTGGCCAAGATAAAGCAAAGCAGTTCGACACATACAACAACACATAGTTACACATGGAGTAAAACAAACATACAGTCAATAATACAGTGAAAAATAAGTCTATATGCAATATGAGCAAGTGAGGTGAGATAAGGGAGGTGAAGGCAAACAAAAAATATATATAAATAAATAAAAATATAAAAAGGCCATGGTGGCGAAGTAAATACAATATAGCAAGTACAAAAAAAGAAAAAAAGTAGAGATAGTAGAGATAGAAAAAAGTAGAGATAGAAATAATGGGGTGCAAAGGAGCAAAATAAATAAATAAATACAGTAGGTAAAGAGGTAGTTGTTTGGGCTAAATTATAGATGGGCTATGTACAGGTGCAGTAATCTATGAGCTGCTCTGACAGCTGGTGCTTAAAGTTAGTGAGGGAGATAAGTGTTTCCAGTTTCAGAGATTTTGTAGTTCGTTCCAGTCATTGGCAGCAGAGAACTGGAAGGAGAGGCGGCCAAAGGAAGAATTGGTTTTGGGGGTGACCAGAGAGATATACCTGCTGGAGCGCATGCTACAGGTAGGTGCTGCTATGGTGACCAGCGAGCTGAGATAAGGGGGGACTTTACCTAGCAGGGTCTTGTAGATGACCTGGAGCCAGTGGGTTTGGCGACGAGTATGAAGCGAGGGCCAGCCAACGAGAGTGTACAGGTCGCAGTGGTGGGTAGTATATGGGGCTTTGGTGACAAAACGGATGACACTGTGATAGACTGCATCCAATTTATTGAGTAGGGTTTTGGAGGCTATTTTGTAAATGACATCACCGAAGTCGAGGATTGGTAGGATGGTCAGTTTTACAAGGGTATGTTTGGCAGCATGAGTGAAGGATGCTTTGTTGCGGAATAGGAAGCCAATTCTAGATTTAACTTTGGATTGGAGATGTTTGATGTGAGTCTGGAAGGAGAGTTTACAGTCTAACCAGACACCTAGGTATTTGTAGTTGTCCACATATTCTAAGTCAGAGCCGTCCAGAGTAGTGATGTTGGACAGGCGGGCAGGTGCAGGCAGCGATCGGTTGAAGAGCATGCATTTAGTTTTACTTGTATTTAAGAGCAAATGGAGGCCACGGAAGGTGAGTTGTATGGCATTGAAGCTCGCCTGGAGGGTTGTTAACACAGTGTCAAAAGAAGGGCCAGAAGTATACAGAATAGAGTCGTCTGCGTAGAGATGGATCAGAGAATCACCAGCAGCAAGAGCGACATCATTGATGTATACAGAGAAGAGAGTCGGTCCAAGAATTGAACCCTGTGGCACCCCCATAGAGACTGCCAGAGGCCCGGACAACAGACCCTCCGATTTGACACACTGAATCAGAGAAGTAGTTGGTGAACCAGGCGAGGCAATCATTAGAGAAACCAAGGCTGTCGAGTCTGCCGATGAGGATGTGGTGATTGACAGAGTCAAAAGCCTTGGCCAGGTCAATGAATACGGCTGCACAGTATTGTTTCCTATCGATGGCGGTTAAGATATCGTTTATGATCTTAAGCGTGGCTGAGGTGCACCCATGACCAGCTCTGAAACCAGATTGCATAGCGGAGAAGGTATGGTGGGATTCGAAATGGTTGGTAATCTGTTTGTTGACTTGGCTTTCGAAGACCTTAGAAAGGCAGGGTAGGATAGATATAGGTCTGTAGCTGTTAGGGTCAAGAGTGTCCCCTCCTTTGAAGAGGGGGATAACCATAGCTGCTTTCCAATCTTGGGGAATCTCAGACGACACGAAAGAGAGGTTGAAAAGGCTAGTAATAGGGGTGGCAACAATTTCAGCAGATAGTTTTACAAAGAAAGGGTCCAGATTATCTAGCCCGGCTGATTTGTAAGGGTCCAGATTTTGCAGCTCTTTCAGAACATCAGCTGACTGTATTTGGGAGAAAGAGAAATGGGGAAGGCTTGGGCGAGTAGCAGAGGGGAGGGCAGTGCTGTTGACCGGGGTAGGGGTAGCCAGGTGGAAAGCATGGCCAGCCGTAGAAAAATGCTTATTGAAATTCTCAATTATAGTGGATTTGTCGGTGGTGACAGTGTTTCCTATCTTCAGTGCAGTTGGAAGCTGGGAGGAGGTGTTCTTATTCTCCATGGACTTTACAGTGTCCCAGAACTTTTTTGAATTTGTGTTGCAGGAAGCAAATTTCTGCTTGAAAAAGCTAGCCTTGGCTTTTCTAACTGCCTGTGTATATTGGTTTCTAGCTTCCCTGAAAAGTTGCATATCACGGGGGCTGTTCGATGCTAATGCAGAACGCCATAGGATGTTTTTCTGTTGGTTAAGGGCAGTCAGGTCAGGAGAGAACCAAGGGCTATATCTGTTCCTGGTTCTAAATTTCTTGAATGGGGCATGCTTATTCAAGATGGTGAGGAAGGCATTTTAAAAAAATATCCAGGCATCCTCTACTGACGGGATGAGATCAATATCCTTCCAGGATACCTCGGCCAGGTCGATCAGAAAGGCCTGCTCGCTGAAGTGTTTCAGGGAGCGTTTGACAGTGATGAGTGGAGGTCGTTTGACCGCTGACCCATTACGGATGCAGGCAATGAGGCAGTGATCGCTGAGATCTTGGTTGAAAACAGCAGAGGTGTATTTGGAGGGCAAGTTGGTTAGGATGATATCTATGAGGGTACCCGTGTTTACGGAATTGGGGTGGTACCTGGTAGGTTCATTGATAATTTGTGTGAGATTGAGGGCATCAAGCTTAGATTGTAGGATGGCTGGGGTGTTAAGCATGTTCCAATTTAGGTCGCCTAGCAGTACGAGCTCTGAAGATAGATGGGGGGCAATCAGTTCACATATGGTGTCCAGAGCACAGCTGGGGGCAGAGGGTGGTCTATAGCAGGCGGCAACGGTGAGAGACTTGTTTTTAGAGAGGTGGATTTTTAAAAGTAGAAGTTCAAATTGTTTGGGAACAGACCTGGATAGTAAAACAGAACTCTGCAGGCAATCTTTGCAGTAGATTGCAACACCGCCCCCTTTGGCCGTTCTATCTTGTCTGAAAATCTTGTAGTTGGGGATGAAAATGTCAGAATTTTTGGTGGTCTTTCTAAGCCAGGATTCAGACACGGCTAAAACATCCGGGTTGGCAGAGTGTGCTAAAGCAGTGAACAAAACAAACTTAGGGAGGAGGCTTCTAATTTTAACATGCATGAAACCAAGGCTATTACGGTTACAGAAGTCATCAAAAGAGAGCGCCTGGGGAATAGGAGTGGAGCTAGGTACTGCAGGGCCTGGATTCACCTCTACATCACCAGAGGAACAGAGGAGGAGTAGGATAAGGGTACGGCTAAAAGCTATGAGAATTGGTCGTCTAGAACGTCTAGAACAGAGAGTAAATGGACGTTTCTGGGGGCGATAAAATAGCTTCAAGGAATAATGTACAGACAAAGGTATGGTAGGATGTGAATACAGTGGAGGTAAACCTAGGTATTGAGTGATGATGAGAGAGATATTGTCTCTAGAAACATCATTGAAACCAGGTGATGTCATCGAATATGTGGGTGGTGGAACTGAAAGGTTGGATATGGTATAGTGAGCAGGGCTAGAGGCCCTACAGTGAAATAAGCCAATAAACACTAACCAGAACAGCAATGGACAAGGCATATTTACATTAAGGAGAGGCATGCTTAATCGAGTGATCAATAAGGGTCCAGTGAGTAGAGGTTGGTTGGGGTCACGGCGATCCAGACAGCTGGCCGGGTAGATGGCTATCGGTAGCAAGATAGCATAGGATGGAGGTCTATTTTTAGACACCTCGTGCGTTTCCGTCGGTAGATTAGTGGGGTTCCATGTCTTGTAGAGGGGATCAATCCAATTGGCAAAATAGATATAGTGACTCAAGAAAAAAAAATTGTCCGATATACTTATTCAGATAGCAGCCGATAAGACAGCTAACGATTAGCGGGCCCCAGATGAGCGTTCAGGTAACGTCGCGACGGAGGTGCCAGTTGGATAACTCCCTCGGGCAGATAACGTCGGCAGTCAATCGTGAAGGCCCGGTGGGGCTCCGTATCTGCAGCAAAAAAAAAAAAAACGGGTCCGGATAGGTGACTGTAGCCCAGGAAGGGCTGATGGAACTCCTCAGCTGGCTAGCTCCGGAATAATTTAAGTTTGCTCCGGGATCGACGTAAGCCAATAGTCACACGGTTTGCAGCTAACTAGCTGCGAAATCAAGGTGCAAATGTCCAGAGCCTGCGGCTGAAATCCGGGGAAACTGAGAGAGAAAAAAGGCCCGGTATGCTCCGGTCCGAGTCGCGTTGCACAAAAGTGCCGGTAGATTATCGAGCTAAAGGAATAGCTGATGACCACAAAACGTGGGCAGCTGAAACACCAACGCTAGCCAGCAAACCGGCTAACTTCTGGGCAGCTTCAGATTAGCTTTCGGCTAGCTTCTGGTTAGCTTTCTGGCTAACTTCTGATTAGCCCCTGGTTAGCTTCCACTGTGGATTTTCAGATTTGAGGTAAATAATACTTTTTTTTGTTGTAATTGGTGAGGCGGGTTGCAGGAAAGCTTTTGTAGTTGAGTTCTTGGATAATAAAAAATATAAAAGATATGCGAAGAAGGTGTAAATATATATGTAAATATATATATACAGGACAAGACAGTACGAGGACAAAAATGACGTCTGAACTGCTAAGCCATCTTGGAACGATATATTATTATTATTATATGTTCTGACAAACAATGACAATAGTCCACAATGAGACTGAGTGCCATGGACAAGCTGAACCTGACCTGTAGAGCAGTCATTCATCGATGGCTCTGACCTAGACTAGTGTCACGTCAGCTAGAAGAAAGGGTTGCGGTTTATTGTTTTAAAGTCTTTGCCAATGTAACTGACCCATCTCTTCTGGTGGTCCCAATTAGCTAAGATAAGTACAACAGACATGAGGCAAGCAAACAGACATCCAGAGCAGAGCACAGGAAACTGTGACATCATACGCTGGACCGTCTTTTCATTGCCTCTAGTAGACAGGTCACCAGTTCCTTTGACAGAACATACTGGACTATGGAGGGAGGGAGAGAAGCTGAGAGTGAGGGTTTTTCCCACTTAAAATGCCTGGCCAAAACAGACACACAGAGAGGACTGACTAGGAGGAAAATTTCATCAGTATTGAAGAAATGATATGGGTCATAGACAAAATATGGGGGAGTAAAAATGACCATACCCTACTGTAATGTTTTCCATTCTAGCTCCATGTCCAATTTAATTAGCTAACATTACTGAGCTGAACCAGACTGCTGTCCAGTCCATATGGATCTCCTAAGGGGAATAGGTTATTGGATGTATATATAGGGGTCTAACCTAGCTCAGGACTAGACAGCTGGCTCGGAATATGCCTGCCTGTCTGTCAGCCCAGGGTCCAGATTCTTTAGTCTACTGTCTTTAGCCCCCATCAGGCCGTCTGTGGGTGTGAATAGAGGGCAGATGGAGAGGTGACGGGTGGGTGAGTGGGTAAGAGGCTTTGGGGAGGAGAGGGGACGGGGGTGGCAGTTGGGCAGTGGAGGAGAGAGAAGAGAGGAAAGGTTGCTTATCCCCTGGCATTTCAATGAGTAAGAGGACGAGAGGAAAACAAGAAATGGCCCATATGGTCAACTTCACTCAGGGTCCTATGCTTTAACAGTATGGATGGAGAGTAGTACAGTACAGTAGAACACTAATGGACTCTTAAATAACACAGGCTTACGCACAACGACATCCATTTACAGGCTAGACGTTCATCCTCTTGTCAGCATGTGGGTCAATAGGCATGGCTATTACACTATAAAGCCATTTGTAATCAGAGGCTCAACGTCTCTGTACAGTAGGCCATACCCTCGGTAATACAACTATACACATACATATATACACATATATATATACACATACATATATACACACACACACACACTAACACAACGTGCCACTGGAACACAGGTGTGATGGTTGATGATAATTGGTCTCTGTACGCCTATGTAGATATTCCATTAAAAAGATCTGCCATTTCCATCTACAATAGTCATTTACAACATTAACAATGTCTACACTGTGTTTCTGATCAATTTGATGTTATTTTAATGGACACATTTGTTTTGCTTTTCTTTCAAAAACAAGGAAATGTCTAAGTGACCCCAAACATTTGAACGGTAGTGTGTATATATATATGGAATGAGTTTCTCTGGCTTTATACACACACACACGACTGGAGTAGATCACACTAGCACCACAGATGGGACTGACAAACAGAAGCCTGCATCAGAGGGCTTGGTGTGAGGGAAAAACTTGCCACGCACAGGAAACGACTGTCACCTCTGTTCATAACCTCTAGCATACAATAACATAGTTACTCCATAGCTATTACAGCATCCACCTTGCCTTCCCCAGTGGGTGTACTGCTGTCACCACCTGAACACCAGCTAAATGAAAAGCACAATAATGTACCATTGCATTCCCCATTAGCCACGCCTGGTTTGTAGTCAGGGTGAATGTTCTTTACTAAAAAAGCAACTGCCTGGTTATGATCACAAACCATACAGTCTGGTTATGATGGTAGCATGGTTTCTAATGAGGAGTTTAAAGGAGCGGCCGAGCCGAGCAGCTGCCAGAGCAGGCCAGGGGAAAGAGTGAAGTCAGTGACCCTGCAGCAGAGAGTGGAGCTGGCTGCTTAAAGACTCACCACAGTCTCTGTGGAACTATTTTACAACGTCTCTCAGTGGTTCGAGATGGAAAGCCTGGCACACAGAAAATGATGGCTAAACATTTGTTGTTGGTTTGTCAAATTAACTAATAAGCAACTTTTGCTCCTTGTTATTGAGTGTAGTCCTGCAACTATAATCTGAGAAGGAGAGCCCCCCATGTTTCATCCAACAGTAACATCAGTGAGTCGTGTAATGCTTGTACTGTAGTGTTGATCTGAGCCCACTGAGAACTGGCCAGGCAGTCTGGTAAAGAATTACAGTAATCATCTAGAACTCATCAATATTTCAGGGAGGGGGGTGTTGAAGCGTAATCAGCACTAAGAGGAAATTGTATTGATTTTACACACAGCAGAAAACAAGGTATTGCTGCTTGTACTGTACTGTATCTGCATTGTACAGCCACTGTGCAGAGTAATGCATATTATTTCAATTTATACAACGGGTGGATCTAATCCTGAATGTTGATTGGTTAAAACCGTATTCCAGCCAATGTCTATTCCACAATTTACCACCAATCTATGGCGTTAAAATGCCTATTTACTCTGTTCCATCTGACCGCGCAATCCACTGTCTCATCAGCCCAGCCAAGCACTTTATAAACTTGATCTCCACTATAAAAAGCATCTAGACATTATCTCTTATTTCTTTCAGACTAACATTTAGTTTTCAACTGCGGATATTTGTATAAACCTTGTTGTCTGTCTCTCCAACATTTGCAACATTGTTTCAATATTCATATTCGATCTCCAGCTGTCCCATAGTAATGAACGTGTCGAGAGTCGGGACAAGACAGACAGGCAGGCAGCATTTTTCAACCAGTGGAAATCATGAATCAGCTGTCATCCTTTTTATGGATATACACAAAGACATTTCAAATGAAAAAAGGTCAAACAAAACGAAGTGTAGCTAGTTTGCAGTCTTTCCAGTTCAGTTTGAAGTGATTGTGTTGCTGTGTTGTTGGTTAGCTTCTCTGAACAACAGTGTCCTGACGAGTAAGCAAATGTTCTATGCCAGGTGAAATCGCGCCTCGTTAGCTCATTGTTATGGATGTATCCAAATAAATGTCTCTAGAAAACAGCTTAAACAAATGCAAATGCAGCTAATGTTGTTATTCTGGCTGCACTTTTTGATGTGACTGTAAGTTAGCCGTAGTTAGCTAGCTGGCAAGCAAGGGATAAGAAGGTTGCCAGCCAGTATGGCAATGGAACATTTAGAAAGAACGACTGGGTCGCGTTCATAGATCCAGAACAAAAAGACTGAATGACAGGGTTGCGTCTCTAGCAACCGAACTGATAGAACGAACCATCCAGCTTGGGTAGCAACCCTAGAATTGTGTCGGGACTATATCTTGTGGAATGATGAAATACATGAATAAATTCATCAAAATAACATTTTTAATGAAAATATGTCAATCATTATTTGAATATGTTGATAACCCATGGAATAAAAGGGATAATGCCTCGAAGCTGGTGTTTGGAGGATATATTGGCACGGTTTGCAGGCCCTTGTCTTCGTATCGGCTTCACCTGCATTATTACTTTGTTTACGTTCTTTTTTTATTTAACCTTTATTTAACTAGGCAAGTCAGTTAAGAACAAATTCTTATTTACAATGACGGCCTACCACGGCCAAACTCTAACCGGACAACGCTGGGCCAATTGTGCGCCGGCCAATGGGACTCCCAATCACGGCCGGTTGTGATACAGCCTGGAATCGAATCAGGGTCTGTAGTGACACCTCTAGCACTGAGATGCAGTGCCTTAGACCACTGCACCACTTGGGAGCCCTAAAATCAGACCTCACATTCCTCTCTTTATGATTAATTGTGAGGTCATAAAGAAACGATGATGGGTTTGGGCCTTTGGGAGGGCTCTAAACTACATCTTATCCACATCTTACTCTTTTTCCAATACTAAGCAGGTTACAGGCAGACCTCTGTGACAGATCTCTGTGGTTGCGAATCATTGGGACGTACTTGGTTTGGCATTGATGATCACCTTCTCTCCAGAGTGGGGTTGGTTGGTGAAGCGGCTGTTGTCGCCCATGTCTTCACTGGAGCCAAACTCTACTACATCCACAAAGCTCAGAGGGACACTCCACTTCAGCAGGAACTTCTGAACCAGGGCGGCGTTGCCACTACCACTGCCATCAACACTGCACCTGGATACAGAGGAGGACAGGCAGAGGACGAATGAATTTCCTCACAGGGAACAATAAAAGGTTTCTTCAACCAATATTACATTTATCGAGTGTATTCCTCACTGATACAGAAGGGATTGTAAACAAAATCAGGGTAAACAAAAGTTCAGAAAGTTAAATGATTTACCATCATAAGGTATGCGGTATGGTATGTGCTGTATATGCTAGAGGTCGACCGATTAATCTGAATGGCCGATTAATTACGGCCGATTTCAAGTTTTCATAACAATCGGAAAATCTGTATTTTTGGGCGCCGATTTGCCGATTATTATTATTTTTTTTTATATACCTTTATTTAATCTTTATTTAACTAGGCAAGTCAGTTAAGAACACATTCTTATTTTCAATGATGGCCTGGGAATGTTCTGCCTCGTTCAGGGGCAGAACGACAGATTTTTAACCTTGTCAGCTCGGGGGATCCAATCTTGCAACCTTACAGTTAACTAGTCCAATGCTCTAACACCTGATTACATTGCACTCCATGAGGAGCCTGCCTGTTAGCGAATGCAGTAAGCTAAGGTAAGTTGCTAGCTAGCATTAAACTTATCTTATAAAAAACAATCAATCAATCAATCAAACAATCAATCAATCAATCACAACTCCAATGTGTACTTAACCATAAACATCAATGCTTTTCTTAAAATCAATACACAAGTATATATTTTTAAACCTGCATATTTAGCTAAAAGAAATCCAGGTTAGCAGGCAATATTAACCAGGTGAAATTGTGTCATTTCTCTTGTGTTCATTGCACGCAGAGTCAGGGTATATGCAACAGTTTGGGCCGCCTGGCTCTTTGCGAACTAATTTTCCAGAATTTTACGTAATTACGACAACATTGAAGGTTGTGCAATGTAACAGGAATATTTAGACTCATGGATGCCACCCGTTAGATAAAATACGGAACGGAATAAACGTTTTGTTTTCGAGGTGATAGTTTATGGATTAGTCAAAGGTATAAGGTTTAGAGAGAAATAGTCGACGCGTTATAATTCCTGTAATAACTTGCGGCTGAATTTGAAAGTGGTTCCTTTGTTATTTTACCGTTCATGTCTTCCATCGAGAATGTCTTGATTTACTTCAAATAAGGTCTGTGTTTCGTGCAGGCTTAAACCGCCTCGACGTTTTGATACCCGTGTAAATCTCACTAGGATAAGGTAACGTTTGTCAACATATTTTCATAAATCCACACGAATTTTTTTTAATCTTCGCTTATATTTTGCCAATATTGATCAGAGTTAGCTTGTCCTATGGATATCTACACAGTTATAAAATTGGCACGTGATGTAAGCCTACACGAAACACAGACCTTATTTTAAGTGAATCTAAAAATATCCTATGGAATAAATGAAGGAACCGCTTTTCAGATTTTGCTAGGTGTCATGGGAATTATGACTCGCACTTTGGTTGTCAATTCTTATCATGCCCATTATTAAAATAGGATTTCCTGCATATAGAAATTAAAGTTTTTGTTTTCAACATTCATCACAGGTAACTTAAACTCTATTTTTATTCAAACAGTTGAGAGTATTTGTCTCCTAAGCAGACTTCAGTATCATTGTTACTTCAGAACTGTGTGTGTGTATTTATGTATTATATTAAGTTAAAATAAAAGTGTTCATTGTTCATTCAGCATTGTTGCAATTGTCAATATTACAAAAATGTGTGTGTGTGTGTGTGTGTATGATATATACGTATATATATATATTTAAAAACATTGTTATTTATTTATGTAAATCGGCCGATTAATCGGTATCGGCTTTTTTTGTCCTCCAATAATCGGTATCGGCATTGAAAAATCATAATAGGTCGACCTCTAGTATAAGCCACATCAAAGCGGGGCAAATTCATTTGAAAATGTCATGACTGTAATGTAAGACTTATACTGTACTTCATGCATGACTAGTTCTACAGTTATCATGTCGCCCTATGGGCACTTGACAGCCTGGGCAGAGAGCTCCTGTAAATTTTGTAAATATTTAATCATTATGTTTTTTGTATGAATCATTTCACTTTTTGTTTTTGAATAGCCAAACAAGTATAGATTTACTCTGGATTACATTTTGTTTGATGCCTAAGAATGAATGGCAAATCAGTGTTTAAAGATGGCTAGCTAACAATGCTAGCTGTTTTAATTTGACTACGTCGGCCTATATTGGGATGTTTCTACAACCTCCTTGATCCAACGGGGGGGGGTTGGCAGTGAGGAATTCATTGCTCCAGAGCATTCCTCCAAAGTTATGAGTGTTCTTTATGCTGAGTGAATGCACTGGGAGATAAAAAACAAACTGCATCATTCTCGTTCCACAAGTGTCCTACCGCACAGAGAAGACGCTGGCTGCGAAACACCTTGAGGTAGATTCCTGCCCCCGGATGTCTTGATCTGGTTGCTCAGCTCCCCCTGTTCACCACCTGTACCTGCACCTCCCTCTGCTCAAGCTATTTATTGTCTGTCGCTCCATTTGTTGCTCATGTTATTCATAGTTTTTATTGATGTTGTTTTTCTTTTTAAGCACCTTGAGATTTGTTTACCTGTATGTGCTGTGTACTGCAAATCAGCTTTTAGCTTCCAAGTACAGCCTACTTGTAAAAATGTAATAAACTACTACTACTACTTTATAAAGTGTATAGATCCTCATGTCAGAGCCAGTGGCCAGTACCTAGTGTGGTGAGGCACAGTATAATTACAGGACACAGGCTCCTCCACTGGGAGCTGATCAGAATCATACCCAGAGAGGATGCTCCATCTGTGGGTAGAAACCCTGGCCAGGGTGAGTACTGTGTCTGGTGCTGGTGCTTTGGGTCTTACCGGACGTTGGGCGTGGCACACATGAGCACGTCGTTGAGCAGGAAAAGGCGTCGCTCCTTGGTCTTGATGACCTCTCCGTGGTCGTTGTAGACCGTCTCCACTATGTCGTCAGAGCGAATCAGGTAGCGGCTGCCGTTACTCAGGAGCTGATGGGTGAGGGAGAGAGACTAAGAGGTCAGAAACAATATATGGTCTCGATGGTTTTCCCCAAGGTTAAATTATGATTTATGTCAATGTACATTTAAGGTACTCCCCAAAATATATAAATACATTCTGTAGATATTGCAGGGAAGCAGTTTGTCCGATCTTACTGTAGCTTTTTAGTCTGGTCCGTGTCAAGGGTGAAATAAATATGAAGATACCATTTAGTTAGTGCAGAATATACACATACTAGTATAAGCACATGCAGTTTACAGATCAGTGTGTTTTTAGTTACAGTTAATGCACTTTGCAGCATGCACACATCCATAAAATATACCGTAGATGCCATGGGGCGGCTGTTTGCTCTTGTGGGCAGACAAACAGACAAATAATTAGACAGTAGGGAATATTGATGCCTCCGTATCAGGCTCAGAGCCATCTCCTGTATATTGCCAGATTTGTTGATAGATGGATTCTCAGTGAAGAATGTGAAACATCTACAGTCAAGGCCTCAACGCCCACACAATGGAAGAAACAATCTGTTTAAACATTCAAATATCATCTCGTTATAGAGGACAAACACTGAGCCCTATGGTCTGAAGAAGAGCAATGGTGTGTGTGGACATGTTAAACTATACTTATTGAGACCAGAAGTCCCAACAAGAATAGTAAACAAACAAACATTTGACCAACTGCGGACATTTTGTGAATCCCCACAAGGTCAAATGCTATTTCTAGGGGGTTTAGGGTTAAGGTTAGAATTAGTGTTAGGGTTAGAATTAAGTTTAGGGTTAGGGTTAGGAGCTACAGTTAGTTTTAGTGTTGGGAGCTAGGGTTAGGTTTAGGGTTAAGGTTAGGGTATAGGATTTATTTTATAATGGGACTGAATTGTGTCCCCCCACAAGGTTAGTTATACAAGACTGTGTGTGTGTGCGTGTGCGTGTGCGTGTGCGTGTGCGTGTGCGCGTGTGCGTGTGTGTGTGTGTGTGTGTGTGTTCGAGCAATACCTTGTTGAGGTAGCGTTCGTTCATGGCCTTGGCTATGTGTCTGATCTCACAGCGCTGGTCAGCCTCCCTCTTCTTCTCATTGAGCTTTTCAGCCAGGGTCTCCAGTTCTGTCAGGGCCATCTGTAGGGGCAGTCTGTCACTGTGGCCTGCTGGTGTGTTCTTCAACATGTCCTGTATCACATTATATCACAGTCAGAACACAACAGAATAGCATAACATACTGTAACATGACATAACATCTGTAGGGGCAGCCTGTCACTGTGGCCTACTGGGGTGTTCTTCAACATGTCCTGCCATACAGCATGGAGAGATAACACATTCAGAATATTACAGAGCACCGATCACATCCAGAGCATCTCTACACTGGCATTACATCAGTTTATAACTATTTAGATTCTTTCAGAAGGCCAATGGGCAGTCTAAAATGTTATCCTCAGTCATAATAATTATGAGTGAGGATCAAATTTGAAGCACCTGAAGCAGAAATTATTTCCCAAGAGTATGCACACTACACAACACTCTCTCTGCATAGTGCATTCTTAACAACAGAGCTCTTTGGTAGTGACTATGTGGCGCTCTCTGCTGGTAGATGTGTAAAATGTACTCTAGGCGCTAAGTGTGGACGTGACAGTGAAATAGATACCTGCAGCAGCAGAATGAACTGAGGGAATCTCTGGATGGGCTTCATCATGAGTCCATAGAGAGTGACCCGGTCACTGCTGGTGTCCTGACGTTGCTGTGGAGAGAGAAGAGGACAATCAATGATTACTGATTGATGCAGTGCAGGGCAATCCAATACAGAACCACAAAGTGTTTTTGTTCAGTCTGAAATCAACCCCAGGTCCCTATGCGGAGTTAGGTTTAGGATAGAGCCAGAGATGTATATTCTGCATAGCTGTATCTCTGTATTTTCACAGGAGCATACTTAAAAATATATTTACAGTGGTGCTCTGACTGACCTTGAGGAAGTCCAGGAAGCTGGGTTTGGAGGCACACGTCTTCCTGACCACCGCCATGGCCGTGCTGAAGTTGTTCACATACTCACAGTAGGCATCCAGCACCATGGACTTGGAGAACTGGGACCCAGATATAGAGAGAGGGAGAGACAGAAAGGGGAGAGAGCAAGTCATCAACACCCCATACGAGTCCGATACAATTACAGTCAGGAATGGAATTAACCTGGTACCAGAAAAAGGAATGGGGCTTCCTAGGGCCAAAATAAGCTGTTAGTTGGACAGTGTATTATGATGGTTGTTTCTGGCCAGGGATAAGAGAGAGAGGACAGTAAGGAAGAAGGCACACAGCACATGGGTCACAGATGCTGTGTCCTGCTCCTGTGTTGTGGTGCCAGGGGTTAGGGGTCATGCTTCAAACAGTAACAAACCTCAGGAAGAGGGAGAACTGGGGTTACTGGGTGAGACTTTGTTTAAAGACCCCTGACCGGGTTGCTAGGCAGCGGAGACACCAGGGTGGAGCACTTCCTCCAAGAACCCAGTGCAGCTGTGTGTGTGTGTGTGTGTGTGTGTGTGTGTGTGTGTGTGTGTGTGTGTGTGTAATCATGGGACTAATTCCTATAGAAGGAGTCATGGTAAACTTGCACTATCGCTTCAGTCAGTGTTGTGTTCAATGGTGAAGTACAGTACAGGACATGGTGCGAGTAAAGGAATGTTTCTGTTCACTAGTTTTGACCACATGACCACTGTCAAATGGTTTACTCTTCCAGCCATCTTAAAAGTGGAACTGAATCCTTCCTACAGTGGGTTCCCTAGCACTGAATCCTTCCTACAGTGGGTTCCCCAGCACTGAATTCTTCCTACAGTGGGTTCCCCAGCACTGAATCCTTCCTACAGTGGGTTCCCCAGCACGGAATCCTTCCTACAGTGGGTTCCCCAGCACTGAATCCTTCCTACAGTGGGTTCCCCAGCACGGAATCCTTCCTACAGTGTGTTCCCCAGCACTGAATCCTTCCTACAGTGGGTTCCCCAGCACTGAATCCTTCCTACAGTGGGTTCCCCAGCACTGAATCCTTCCTACAGTGGGTTCCCCAGCACTGAATCCTTCCTACAGTGGGTTCCCCAGCACTGAATCCTTCCTACACTTGTCCACCAACCCACCGAGGCTACAAAGACGTCCCCGATCATCTCCAGACTGTCCCACTCGGCCACGCGGCACGCCAGGGCGATCTGGAACAGGGCGTGGCACTGGAGAATCTCCCGGATACGATAGAATGTCACCTTCAGCTTCCTATCGCTTAGCAACCTGGGCTCAATCTCCAAAAGTGGCTTTTCATATTGCTGATAAGAGAGGATAAAGAGGATAAGGATGTGGTAGGAAATCTTTTCCTTGAGGAAATTAGAGAAATGTTATATGAAATGTATAAACTGTAAAATATCATACCTCTAAAATCCGCTTCAGTGCATCAAGATAGTTCTTCTCACTCTCTAATATGGAGCCCAGTATACACCTCCTCACCACCTGTTGTTGTGAGAGCCCCTCAGGGACGGGACTGAGCACTGGCTCCATGTTGAAGCATTCCACTTCGATGAATAGCTCCGACTCCTCATCCTCAAAACAGGTTGACTTCCTCTCTGAGATAAACAGGAGAGACGAGGTCAGCTTAAATCAGATGAGCATCACCCAGGAGGTTAATACACATTGTTAGTGGATAATTCCCCTGTTACAATGTAAAGTGCTTGCATTTTATCCCAGATACATCAGTGTAATTAACTGACTAGTGTGAACTAAGGACCATAGTCCATGTTCTGTTCTTACTCTTACCGTGACAGTGGGTCTTGATATACGACCGTCCCCTTCTCACTGCTGCTTTGGTCTTCTCCAGGCCGTCTTTGGTCCCGTCTCTCGCTGCCTTTACCAGCTTTTGCATCTTCATGTAACATCAACAACAGTAAATAGCACTCAGAGCAGACACAGAGAACAGCATGCTTCTGAAGCTCTTAGGGAGGAGATAGGAACTGTGTTAGAAGAGAAGGGAAGATGGCAGATCATGTAAATACAGGAGCAGGACCTCAGGGAGAGCAGGGTGGAAGACAGCAACTGTGACAGCAGCTGAACTGAGTCAATCTAAACTAAAAGATTCTCACAGATGCATAAGGGCTTGAAGTGATGTTTACTTAACTTGAATCTCTCTATGTGAGACCTGTAAATAGGGAATGTCAGTTGTTTAGAGGCTCTTTCATTAGCCAGGGTAGAGTCTCAGAAGATTTACCTAAACTGCTACAACCCTCTGCTGAAAAGTAGCTTCATAACTATCTTTTTTTATAGATTTGTTTGAAAATGTTCTGTAGGAGTGGACTGAGATGATCCTGTACGGACCTCCTGTCTAGGCCTACACACAACTCAGCTGCTCTGGTGTCTCAGTACGCCGTAGACCTAAAGGCATGTCACTTAGGAGATGCAGTTGCCTCAACACCCATACAGTTAGTGGCACAGGTCAATGCAGTAGAGACAAACTCACCACCAGACATAAGAGCAGGATGAAGGGACTAGGTCTGAGTCAGTCGGTGAGAGACACCGTGAGGGAGGTCGGGGTTAAGGAGGATCTACTTTGTCTAGCGGAGGGTGACGACACACACCGACCATGATGATGACATTTACCTTCTGCTCGTGTTTCTGTTTAATCTGCTGCAGCTCTACCGTTCCCACTGTATTTGCCATAAGATCTTTCATCTTTTTCTCATAGTGTTCTTTCAAGCGTGTCAGATCTTGAGAAAGCTAAACAAAAGCAGAGCATTTGAAGCGTTACCAGACGGATCCTCAGGTGGTCAGCCCCTCACCCCAATCCACCCACCCTCACCACAGCTAAGGCCTTGCCTCCTCACCCATATTTTGTCTCCCGACCCACATAGAAATCTTAAAGGTAGACTCAGTGATATGATGTAGATGTGCAAAGCTTAGTGGGTCAATTTCAGCAAACAACTAAGGGCTAAACTTCTCCAGTGTTTTGGTCCTGTACCTACTACGCTCTAACAGCGTGAAGCGAACCCGTTCACATGTGTAGATACTGTGCGTGACTCTGAGAAAGTCTTGCATCTCGCTCATCGCAATATCTGCCGTGCTGCTCGCGGAAACGTCATTTCGCTGAGTTTACCTTTAACTGGGCCAATCTCTGCTACAAAAGCCAAGCAGTCACTTTGTGACACTGAGACCTCGCTGGCAAGACCTCTGGGCTGAATGAACAAGCAGGCCATTCAATTCAAAACCAAATATACAAATGAACTGTATATTATCGAGAGCATAGTAATAACATGTGCAGCCGGAAGACAAGAATAAGCCTAGTGTATAAAAATGTGTGCTAATATTTGCTGAATGATTTTTCATTTTAAATATGAGGATGGCAAATATTTATGAATCTTCAGTTTAACTGGATATTGCATTTTATTAGACATTCACTGTGTGCCACTGCTTCTGCTTCCTAATATGTTCAAGATGCTGATATAAATGACACTCTTCGAAAAAAGTGTTCCAAAGGGGTTCTCCGGCTGTCCCCGTAGGAGAACCCTTTTTGGTTCAAGGTAGAAACCTTTTTGGTTTCAGGTAGAACCCTCTGTGGAAAGGGTTCTTCATGAAACCCAAAAGGGTTCTACCTGGAATCAAAAGGGTTCTTCAAAGGGTTCTCCTATGGGGACAGCCGAAGAACCACTTTAGGTTCTAGATCAGTGGTTACTGGTGGGAGGAGCTATGGGAGGACAGGCTCATTGTAATGGCTGGAATGGAATAAATGGAACGGAGCCAAACATGTGGTTTCCATATCCTTAATCTGTTTGATATCGTTCAATTTATTCCATTCCAGCCATTACAATGAGCCCATCCTCCTATAGCTCCTCCCACCAGCCTCCACTGTTCTAGATATAACCTTTTTTGTTGTTGTTCTAAGAGTGCATCCTTCATCGTCTGTTGATCTGTGGCGTCCAACTGCAGCTTTGTGCATCTCCTGGTGAATCCAGATGAGATATCCTTCATATCCTCTCTCAAACTTCTACTCCCCATAGTATATATAATCCCCTTCCTCTAGCAAAGTAAATTCCCCCTCTTCTCCTCAATCTCTTGTCCCCAATCTCTTCACCCTTCTTCTCCCTACCTCTCTCCCTCCCCAGAGGGACAGGTCTGTATACAGAGAGGGTAAGGTGTTAAGTTTACACACATGGGTCTTCCTTTGTGGGGGCTTCCCTCTCATGAAGGCGTCAGGCAGGCCGTTCTCCCCGCGGCCCTCCCCGTCACTCTGCTCATCATAGCTCTCAAACTCGCTGGAGCTCCAGCCGTTGTCCAGGGAGCTGCCACAGCCCTCCTCCCCAAACTCCACATCATCATAGATCATCTCGTCTGGCTCTGAGGGATGAGGGGAAAGGGTTAAAATCAAGGGGAACAGCATTACAATCAGGGTGAAATACCTTTTCAACTGCAATGGGGCAATTTGTATTCATGTACAGTAAGTTAGCCTGACCATATTCAAATCAGATTCCTTGGCATGAATTCTATTTGTCAGTTCTAGTGCATCAACTGAACATTGTACAGCCTAACACAGTTTGCTTAAGGCCACAACAAATGTTTCTGCTGAATAATTCCAGCACATTATGTTTTAGAAATGCAAAAGAGGTAAAGACATTAATATGCAAAAGTACCAAGACGCTGTGGAAAAGAGGAAAGACAGTACAATGAAAACTGAAAGAAAGACCGACAGAATAGAAAGAGAAAAAGGAGGAATACACCACTGACCTGTAGTGGAGTCAGAGTTCTCTCTGGGCACGTCATCATAAATGACTTCATCTGGATCTAAATGACAAAGCAACAATGTTTGAATTAACAAGGTCTCAATGTGAAATGAAGCTTCACACAACGGACAGGATACAATCTCAGGGAAGGCAAGAGGAGAGACCCCACAAGAGCCTGGTTCCTCAAAAGGACCTAGAGGAAGGAAGTGTCTATTTTGAATCTTAATGAATTCCCAAAGAAAACACCAAAGCGTAGTCATGCATTGTGCACGGGACAGATTCAGGCTGGACTCAGAACTTTACAATCCCTGTCCTGTTGTGTTCCAAGCAAACCAAAAAGTATAAACTTGGTATATACAAATGGAAATAGAAGAGTTAAATAAACAGAAAACTGTGGAAAATTACATATTTCTCATTGGGAAATGAAAAGAGGAGTACTTACTTTCCATCCAGGCTGTGTTTGCAGGGTCCGACACCCATTTAGACAAAGCATCCTCCTCTCTGATGGCAGGATACTCTTCACTGCAGACATTTGAATAAAATAGAGAAATAATAACCATCTGCTATTCCAACAAAAATAAATAAGTATCAACATCATCACAAATTCTGGCAGATCAACTCCAGTCTAGATGAAATAAAACAGATCAGTGAAGAAAGAGCCTGGCAGGCGAGTCACTCACATGTCAACAGAAATGTTGCCTGTCCCCACCACAGTATCTGGAGGGAGAGAGAGAGAACAACAACCAACATCGATAACTCCTTCCCTAACGTTGCATGCAGTTTGCGCTAAACCTTACGTACTGCCACCAGGGGGCAGCCATCACTGAAACTAAACTTGCATCAAAGAGATAAAAATAAGACCTGAAATTGATTGATAAGGACCTCAGATTAGATTGCTCATTCAAAAAACGGCAATGATAATCTGATAACTAACACATTCTCAACATATTATCTGCAATGATAGGCTTACATGCCACATAACATTTCCAACAGTATATTGGAACAATCAGTCAATGTGTTAAGATTTCAACTGCAGAATAAACCTTTTAAAATACTTTTTAAAAAAGAGTAACCTTCTGTGACGTGTTGGGTAGCTTAATTACACTGCAATTTCCCCTCTGACTGGCCAAGGCACACATTTAACTACTACTGTAACATTAAAGAGAAAACAGCAAAATCCTAACAGCCAACACAGAGTTTAGCGAGCGGCTAAATTTAGCCCCCACTTCCTTCAGGCAAGGTTTTAGGAAAAATAAATGTGAAGAAGAAAGGAGAGGAAATATTTGCTGGGAGTACAGAGCATGCATGTGTCATGGCCTCTCATCCCAAAGTCAGTGGTGAAGAAGGGGGAGAAGATGGGGGAATTCCACTAAGGAGATTGAATGAGAAGAAGTTTGAACAGTTCCCACCACATTTCTTCAGTGCTCTGTTCCTACTTTTCAGTGCTCTGTTCCTACTTTTCAGTGCTCTGTTCCTACTTTTCAGTGCTCTGTTCATTGTAGGAACACTATATCAAACGCATTACATTATAATAGTCTGAGGTTTTCAATATGAATGCGGAACAGAGGAGAAGGAATAGTAGGAATGGCTGTTCAAATCCTTCTAATTCTACATGTTTCCACCATGGATGTGTTCTTCCTTTACCGTCCTCCTCCACGGAGAAGTGTCGGATGATGACGGGCGTGGTGTAGGCTGGCGTAATGAGGGGCACACCAGAGGGGGTGGCGTACCCACAGGGCACGGGCACAGAGTAGCCTGATGGGACTAAGAGAGGGCTGGCGGGGGGAACATCCTGGCCCTTCCCCTCCCTCTCCCCCTCTCCTCCCACCCTCTCACCCGGTGAGGAAGAGGTAGGGACGGGCCCATGCTGCTGCTCCAGCTGCTGTAGTTGGAGGGGGGTGATTTCAATCACAGAGTAGGGGTTGACTTTCTTCTGGGAGGTGGTCCTGGGGACGGCCAGGGGAGGGTCATCACTGGACACTTCCTTATCTGCAATGGAAATGTAACACAGTTAGCTCTAAATGATCCCCATCAACACAACACAGCTACAGTTACACACTGCTCCAAATGATCCCCATCAACACAACACAGCTAGTTACACACTGCTCCAAATGATCCCCATCAACACAACACAGCTACAGTTACACACTGCTCCAAATGATCCCCATCAACACAACACAACTAGTTACACACTGCTCCAAATGATCCCCATCAACACAACACAGCTACAGTTACACACTGCTCTAAATGATCCCCATCAACACAACACAGCTACAGTTACACACTGCTCCAAATGATCCCCATCAACACAACACAGCTACAGTTACACACTGCTCCAAATGATCCCCATCAACACAACACAGCTAGTTACACACTGCTCCAAATGATCCCCATCAACACAACACAGCTAGTTACACACTGCTCTAAATAATCCCCATCAACACAACACAGCTACAGTTACACACTGCTCTAAATGATCCCCATCAACACAACACAGCTACAGTTACACACTGCTCTAAATGATCCCCATCAACACAACACAGCTACAGTTACACACTGCTCCAAATTTGCTGGAACTAATTTGTTATCAGATTACTTTGCACAATTGCAAAATACTAAAAAGTACTGCCATAAATTTCCATGAGAGCAATTCGATGATACCACATCATGTCTATCATGATGTGGTATCATGATGTGTATTAGGTGACTAAGCACTCCAACTTGCGATCATTGCAAAACACTGAAGAAGAAAACTGTGACTTAAACATTTAACTTCCACTACTTCAAATCTCAGCCTGTGGGCCTTCCCTCTCTTAAGCCTTCAATCAGACAGCAGTGTTTTTACAACACACACACACACACACACACACACACACACACACACACACACACACACACACACACACACACACACACACACACACACACACACACACACACACACACACACACACACACACACACACACACACACACACACAGAGAGAGAGAGAGAGAGGCCTCGTCTCGGCCCTGTGGTCAGAAGAGATAAATCATAATACACCCACTAGAACACACAACAGACACATATGCTGCGGAGAAAACACTACTGGTCAGCCATTGGAGAGGAGAGGGGCCTGGACTCTCAATTGGACTGGGATGTAATTGTCAGAGGGGGAGAGACATAGGAACTTGGGAGGTGAGTGCTAGAGAGAGGGAAGAGCATGGAATGTATGTGTTAGCAAGAGGTTGTTGGTCTCTAGTAGAAATGCGGGGTGAGTCTAACTGGGGCGATTGGCCTCTCTCCTCTGACTGAGAGGCTGATAGAGAGAGAGAAAGTGGTAGTGTCCTGGTGGTGTCAAGCTGTGTGTGATGAATGCCAACAGCCACCCTGAACCAGGCAGCCAGTGATACCAGGCTGGACTACACTAATGTATTATCCAGCTTGACATGGAGCATGGGTCAGAATGAGGTAATACAACATGTGTAGGCACAAAACATGCACTAAGAATGGACTGCATGACACCAACTACTGTACAGCGCCCAATCAGTGTGGAACAATGATATGGTTGTGGTGGTATATTATTTGTGTATGTTTAGGCTACAGCGAGACAGAGGATCTATTCTCAGACATCCAGGTGCTAAAGAGGAAAACTGAACAGTTGTTTTCACTAACTTGTGTTAACGGAGTCTGTTCCTACAGGAGTGGAGTCCTCTGGAGGTGGAGGAGGGGGTAAGTCACTGTCTGCATCAGCTGGGACAGATGAAGTCTTGTCCCCTTCTGCTGCTGCCACTGGAGCTGTTGTTTCTGTTGTAGCATTGGCTACCGGAGCTTCCGGTGCTGATATCACTGTGTCTGTTGTAGCCATGGCTACTGGAACTGGTGGTTCAGCTGCCACTGTGTCTGTGTCCGCTGCTGCTGCTGTGGGCTCCGTGTTGGAGGGCCGGGGGTCTGGTCCTTCCTGCTGTGGGTGAGGGGCCACACCATTGATCTGTGCCTTGCCCCCGTAGTCTGGGGCTGGAGGGGCATGGGGTGACCGGTCTGCCTCAGGGAACTCATCCCCACTGTCGTCGAACTCAAACTGCTCCCCCTCTTCTTCATCGGCATAGGGCACCTCGTCCGCCAACACTAATCACAGAGAGGAGAGAGAGAGAGTTGGAGTCAGATACATACAGCTTACCTATGTATGGCTTTAGATAGAGCGAGAGAACATGAGACATATGCAAGTAGAATAATTTAAGTTTAATCATTATGCTCAAAGATCAGCAAAAGCTCAAATGTAGTTCTTCACACGGTAGTGCCTTTTCCCTTCACTCCAAAAATGTGAGGTTACCAACACCTGACCCCACCAATGTCTATTCATTGCCACACAGTGGGTGGTGGGTCAAGTTGGGACCCTCTACCAAGTTAAATATGAACACAGGTTTGTAATTAGCAAAAGGGTGGGTCTGCATTCATATTTAACTTGGTAGAGGGTCCCAACTTGACCCATCACCCACTGTGGGGTTATGAATAGACATTGGTTGAAAGAAATTGATAATAAGAAGATTGTGGGAGCTGTTCTGTTAGATTTCATTGCAGCCTTTGATATTATTGACCATCACCTATTGTTGAGAAAACGTATGTGTTATGGCTTTTCAACCTTTGACATATCATGGATCCAGAGCTATCTATCTAATAGAACTCAGAGGGTTTTCGTTAATGGAATCTCCTCTAATGTCAAACATGTAAAGTGTGGTGTACCACAGGGCAGCTCTCTAGGCCCTCTACTCTTTTCTATTATTACCAATGACCTGCCACTGGCATCAACCATATACGCATCAGCAACCACAGCTAAAGAAGTCACTGAAATCCTTAGCAAAGAGTTGCAGTCTGTTTGGAATGGGTGGCCAGTAATAAACTGGTCCTGAACATCTCTAAAACTAAGAGCATTGTATTTGGTATAAATCATTCCCTAAGTTCTAGACCTCAAATTAATCTGGTAATGAATGGTGTGGCTGATACACAAGTTGAGGAGTCTAAATTACTTGGTTTTACCTTAGTATGTAAACTGTCAGGGTCAAAACATATACATTCAGTGGTTATACAGAGAGGGAGAGGTCTGGCTGTAATAAAGAAATGCTCTGCTTTTTTGACTCCACAAAGCAAGTCCTGCAGGCTCTAGTTTTATCTTGTCTTGATTATTGTCCAGTCATATAGTTGTGCTGCAAAGAAAGACCTAGTTAAGCTGCAGCTGGTCCAGAACAGAGCTGCACATATTGCTCTTCATTGTAATCAGAGGGCTAAACTAAATACTATGCATGCCAGTCTCTCTTGGTAAAAAATTTAAATAAGAATTTGTTCTTAACTGACTTGCCTAGTTAAATAAAGATTAGACTAAGAGCATAACATTTCTACACCCTGAATGTATAATTGTAGTCTAACCAATACCCAAACGGAGATTCAGTGAAAATAAAAATCTCATTGATTTATCAAGACCGGTCCCCATGCTTGTTTCAGAGCAGCGCCAAACGGTGCTAAAATAGTTGTAGGCTATTGTTTCAAATCCTATTGCTTCTAACTTCAATATGCTTTTTAAATAAATAAGACCTACACCACTTTTAACAGCACATTACTCAACACTATTGAGACTCAAGTCACCTCGGTCGGCCTACAGTATTTCAAAAAATATGACGTAACTAAATAAACAAATCGGCATTTTGAAAAGAGTATTTTTATCATTATTTTATTAACGAAAACATAAAGATGCCATTATTAGTTACATTGTTGCCCCCTGCCCCCATGCCTTGAATCTTGCGCGCTTTCAGTGTATACAGCTGGAGAACTGCAAGGCAATCCCATTGTGTGCCACTCGGGAGCAATGACCAATATATATTGTCCTGCTAATAACAGGGTTAATAATATATCTGTGAGAATATCCAACGGGCTTTTATAAAATTCTAAATGAATAATACTAATAATAGTAATAAATCGCTTTGTTTAAAAAACAACAATATTTTGGAAATTATTTCGTTTTCAAATAATGTAAAATGAGCAAGAAAAAGGCCATTCTTGAACATGGGGTGAGACATTGTTACTAATTTGTAAATAAAGCCAGTTTGTTATTTAGAATGATTTATTTCTATTTTTAGAGGGAGAGAAACCAAAAAACTACAGTTATCTCATGGGTCTCCCAGTCAAGGCATTGAACCAGCATCTGTAGCAACACAGATTGCACTGCTATGCAGTATCTTTGACCGTTGCGCCACTAAGACGCTGTATAACGTGACCGGTCGGGAGTGGCCTACAGTACTACATTAAGAGCAAAATAATCCTAACAAAATAGAATTACTAAAACGGTTGTTACACTAAGGTTTTTATAAGTAATACTGAAGTTGTACACAATTATCCGTTTCTATTTAGGTTTATGTTGCCCATTCATTGTCAGTTAGAGACACAGTAGCACCTTGGGAATCAAAAGCATAATCAGTGCTCTAAACTCCCCCTTGTGGTGGTCTGGAGCAATGAAGTGGTGACGCAGGGTACCGTACTAAACCACAAATTACTACTAAGTCCCGCAGCATAATCGCACAACTTTTAGTGGAGCAACCACTGTATATTTGCCCACTTGCCAATGAAAGTAATCATTAAAATAATTGGCAATATCAAATGGTTTTGTGATGAATAAGCCATCTGATTCGATGAAAGATGGAGTTGAATTTGTCTTTCTGCCCATAATTTCATTTAAAGTACTGGCTTCATAATACTGTTTCTTCTTATTTTTGTTGAGTTTAGTCACATAATATCGCATCTTGTAGTAAGTCAGCCAGTCAGATGTGCAGCCAGATTTATTTGCCACTCCTTTTGCCCCCCCATCTCTTTCAACCATACAGTTTTTCAATTCCTTATCAATCCATGGGGCCTGAACAGTTCTAAAAGTCCGTTTCTTATTAGGTGCATGTTTATCAATAAATGAAATGCAGCATCTGGATGCTCCTTATTAATTACATCAGACCAACAAATATTTTTAACATCATCCACACGATGCAATTTGGCGAACAGTGTTGTCACACCCCCAATGACCAGGAAAACCACTTTCCTATGAATCCTGGGCTGCATTTCAATAGTCTAAACTGGCTTTCCTTCATTATCTCCTTTCAGATCAATGTTGATGAAGGAATAGTGATGAAGAAAGAAAGCCACTTTCTCTCTCTGACCTAAACTGTGCTGAGGATGCATATGGAATGTAAATGTCACCATAGACCTAATTCAGAGGACTCATCTTAAAGTGACATGGTGGTGGGTTAGAGGAAACCTGGTCTTGCTCTCCAGGTTATTGTTCTTTTCACTGCTATATGAGGTTCCTTTGGGAGGGTTGTGTGTTGGTTTAGTAACAGGGGGTTTATTCAGCTGTACGTGTGACAGATTGAGGACACCGACTGACACCATTGTGTAAGGCGTAGAAAAAAACATGTCAAATCAAATCTCGACAGGCATTGTGCGAGCACATCTCTGGTACTTTCTGACATACTGAATAAAGGAGGTGAAGTAGGGAAAGGGGTGTAAAGAGGAGAGGAAAATCTGTAGCCTAAAGAGAGATAAAAAGCCATGACATTAGAATCCCTGCTGAATGCTGGCAAAGGGTTCACAGAAGGTGACACAGTGAAAAGTCATCGGTGGTATAGCTGAAAGGAATGCTCTGTATTCAGCCCATTCAAACATTCACTTCTCTCTACAGGAGTCCGAGTACATGGACTTGCTATTGGATCCAGATTCTTATTACACAGTTTCCCTATGGGAGGTGGGAGCTTCAGTTTAAGAGGTCACAACCCCATCTGAGACTGCTCCTTTATCTCCCTGGCCCGGGTGGACGTTTCTAACAGAAACTGGCACACCTCTGCTCCTAACATACCACAGATTTCCCACGCGACTCAGTTCCAGTACAAACACTACTGTCCTATCAGGATTCAGGTTTCCCCACGACTAGGTTAACTAAGGTAAACTCTCATATTCTGACTCTTCCTGCTAAGAAACTGAGTAAAATTTCCTTTTCTCTCCCAAGTTCTGGCACAATTTCCTGAATGACCAAACCAGCGGTAAAAATTCAATCTTCTCATCTATATGAGAAGATTTCATACTAAGATTTCTCAGTATAGACCTACACCTTTTTCATTTAGACCCCTATCCATTTCCTGTGCTGGCTAAATACTTCCTGTTTGACTGAGTAAACTCGAAGCTGACATTTAGACAACCGTTACTAGAAACAACACTATCTAACATAAATACACAACGGTAAGCAAGGCTACAAGTTAGGCTCACTAACCATCAACCACATTACTCATAAGTTACTAACCCCTCAGGCTTAAAAAAGTCCTTATCCCCAGTTCCGATACACAGATCAATCACTCAGAGACACAAAATGACTTGAAGCTCTACAGCACTATGAGCCCTTTAGTCTAAATCCCCATCATGACTCCCTAAGGGGTTGACAGGAAGTGTTCTAGCCCTCAGTCTGAAGTTATGACAATGGTCTGTGACTATGCTATGGGGTCTAACTGTGACCTCTGACCTCTATGTACACCCTGAAACTAAACTTTGAAGGCGCTAGAGCAGAACATTAGGAGGGAAAACCTGGAAAGAGGTGATATCTGCTGTTCCCATCTGTGATAATGAATAGCTGTGTTGGACCAGATAGAAAGACAAGGCACAGCTAGCCGCTGCCTGGAGGGATGTTTCACTGCTGAGACATGGGATGCATATTCATTCTTGTGCGTGTCTACTCTCTGACGCACAGGCTGGGCCAAGTAAAGCAGAGCGGGGTGTGATGGAACAGGGATCGTATAAAAGCTTGAACAGATTATTCGTTCAAATTGCCCATTCAATAATTTGGTCACGATCAAGTGTAAATGATGAAGCCATGGATAGTTGGCGCTGTGAGAATGTGTGTGCCTGCAGTCTGCTCAATACTCTCTCTCTAGCCAGCACACACAGAGACACACACACACACACACACACACACACACAGAGAGAGAGAGACACACACACACAGAGAGAGAGAGACACACACACAGAGACACACACACACACACAGAGAGAGAGAGACACACACGCACACACAGAGACACACACACACACACACAGAGAGAGACACACACGCACACACAGAGACACACACACACACACACACAGAGAGAAACACACACACACACACAGAGAGAAACACACACACAGAGAGAAACACACACACAGAGAGAAACACACACACACACACACACACACACACACACACACACACACACACACACACACACACACACACACACACACACACACACACACACACACACACACACACACACACACACACACAGAGAGAGAGACACACACACACACAGAGAGACACACACAGAGAGACACAAACACACACACACACACACACACACAGAGAGAGAGAGACACACACACACAGAGAGAGAGAGAGAGAAAGAAAACTAGGCCTGTCCCCAACACTCATTGTCAATTAATAACCACAATATGGATTCTGTTCCCGTGCCTCCTCTCTGCCACACTGCTCCGCTCAATGAGTCACTGGCTTACAACATGCTCCAGCATCGCCACGGCAACAAGGCAAGTGGCTGCGCAGCTGGAGAGGAGGCATTTCTCTGGCCTGCTCCATTCCCTGTGGTGCGTGTGTGTGTGTGTGCGCGTGCCTGATGCTGCAGTATTCAGCCAGGGCTCGGATACTGAGGCACATTGTCTGTCCTTCGCAATTGTGGCACATTTCTCCTCCTCCTTCTCCTCACTCCTTCGTTCCACGGCCCACGAGCTCCAGAGAGGAATGTGTTTACACGGTCTGCCCATCATGAAAAGACCCTCAGGGAGCTAGACTGACCATCAATGTGTCAGCCGAAACAGACCTTTCAAACCTGTTACCATCAACAGGGCTAACGGAAATATGATATATAGATCCCCATCCTCATCAGCCAAAACAGCCTTTAAGACCTGTTCGTTTGAGCAACATTAACTGACTACTCAAAAACATTAACAAGAACACACAAACTGCACTAGGGGTAACAAAGGGACAAGTAGAGACTGTCACTACTGTCTGATAACATCTCAGGACGACAAGCTAAATCCACCAACGGACATGACATAATGACATCACCAAGTAGCGCCTCACACTCATCTCAGCATAGAAAACCATAACCAGAGCTGTTGACAGGCCTGAGCAGCAGCATGTGTTCTCATTGGCTACGGGGGGATTTACAAGTGTTGGGAGAGATTGAGTCAGAGAGAGAGAGGGGAGGAGAGGAGAGGAGGATGTTGGCATTACTTACTTTCAGGAGGCGGGGGAGGGAAGTCTTCCACGATGTCCATACTGGTTGCTGTTTCTCTGGGCATACAGGTTCCCTGAGCAGCCTGGTGGTGGTCCTCTTCAATCACACATAGCCCTGGAGGAAACACACACATGGAGGAATGTCAGAGGTGGCACGCTGTGATTCACTGTACACTTATTCAATTAGCCAAGCATAGAAGAATGTTCCCAAGCATCACCAGGTCTCGAGTTTTTCCGGGCTACATGGCAAAGTTTTAGCCTAACTAGAGTTTTACCTGGTACGGTCACATAGTATAAGTTAGGGCTTAAAATTGCCAGGGACCTCACGATCCGATAATATCACGATACTTAGGTGATGATATGATATGTATTGCGATTCTCATGATTATCATAATTCTATATGTACATAGAAACATATTACTCACTATATGTCTGCTGCAGAGAAACAAGAGAGAGAATTTGTTTTTGATCAGTCATGGAAATAAAAGTGCTGAAAACATGTTGGCTCATTATTTAAAGAGAACAAGCTATAGGATGAAAAATACCAAACTTTTAGCGCCGGTAGAGCTAACTAGCGCTAGCTAACGCTACAAATCCATCATATATCGATATAATATTGTCCCAAAGATGATAATAATAATAAAGTAAATGCATTGATTTTTGCCCCCATCACTAGTATAAGTGAATATGAGCATAAGTACTAATACATGGAAGTATGCCAAAAGATGGCATATAGTCTTTTTAGATTAGTTAGCATAAAGTGGTATTTCCCAATGCATCACACCCCACCAATGGAAAACCAAGCAACCATTGCCAACCACATGCTCTTTATTCCAAGTTACTCAATCTCAGTCAAGTCAAGCAGAAGTGGAGCATTGTGTTCCTGACTCTTTTGTCTGAGCGCCAGACATCTGAACCACAACTAACAAAGACAAACAAAAACAACATCAAGATACAAAAAAAATGTCCTCTCACCCCACAAACAGTCAGTTAATGTGGTGTATTTGTGTGTGTGTGTGTGTGTATGTGTCAGAGCAGGATTATTGTATCCACTGAGGGTAGCATGGGGCTCCCTAGGGGAACACATATTGTTAGGGTCAGTGACCCTATGTGTGTAAACATGGTGGAGCTGACAGGTTCACACCATGGTATTTTGGTATTATATTAGGATCCCTTTTAGCTGTTGCGAAAGCAGCAGCTACTCTTTCTGGGGTCCACACAAAACATGAAACATTACCTAATACAGAACATTAAATTGACAAGAACAGAACTACATCAATTTGAAAATGGCACACGTAGCCTATATATCAATACATACACATAAACAATTTAGGTAAAATAGAGGAAAGGCGTTGTACCGTGAGGTGTTGCTTTATTTGTTTTTTGAAACCAGGTTTGCTGTTCATTTGAGCAATATGAGATGGAAGGAAGTTCCATGCAATAATAGCTCTATATAATACTGTACGCTTTCTTGAATTTGTTCTAGATTTGGGGACTGTGAAAAGACCCCTGGTGGCATGTCTGGTAGGGTAAGTGTGTGTGTCAGAGCTTTGTGTAAGTTGACTATGCAAACAATTTGGAATTTAACACAATTTTCATGTTTCTTATAAAAAAGAAGAAGTGATGCAGTCAGTCTCTCCTGAACTCTTAGCCAAGAGAGACTGGCATGCATGGTATTTATATCAGCCCTCTGATTACAATGAAGAGCAAGGCGTGCAGCTCTGTTCTGGACCAGCTGCAGCTTAACTAGGTCTTTCCTTGCAGCACTCAACCACACGAATGGACAATAATCAAGATAAGACGAAACTAGCACCTGCAGGGATTGCTTTTTGGAGTGTGGTGTCAAAAAAGCAGAGCATCTCTTAATTAAGGACCAACCTCTCCCCATCATTTCAATCATTGAATCTATGTTTTGACCATGACAGTTAACAATCTATTGTCACACTAAGTAACTTAGTCTCCTCAACTTGTCAACAGCCACACCATTCATCACCAGATTCAGCTGAGGTCTAGAACTTACAGAATGATTATACCAAATACAATGCTCTTAGTTTTAGAGATGTTCAGGACCAGTTTATTACTGCCCACCCATTCCTAAACAGAATACAACTCTTTGCTAGGGGTTTCAGTGACTTCATTAACTGTGGTTGTTAATGCGTATATGGTTGAATAATCAGTATTCATGGACAAACATGCTTTGTTTAATGCCAGGTCATAGGTAAAGAAAATAGGAGGGCTTAGAGAGCTACCCTGTGGTACACTGAAGAGAAGCTCCCACAATCTTCTTATATTCTTCTTTCAACCAATCATCAGTTGTGTCAGTGCAGTACATGTTGAGTGCCCGTCTCTATAAGCATGCTGAAAGTCTGGCTTCCCTCCAGGCATGAGGACAAAGACTATCTTCTAGGCTCAAATTTAAGATATGACAGATAGGAGTGTGTAAAGAGTCCGCTATAGAGTCAATGCCAGTATGTTTGTCATTATTGATCGATAACTGACAATTAACCTGTCAGTCTATGTCGTTGTTTTTTGTTTGAATTGTTTACGTGTTCGCTATGAGGCAGAAATGGCAAGACAAGTGGAACTCAGGTTTTTGCCTGCCATATGAGTTCTGTTATACTCACAGACATCTTTCAAACAGTTTTAGAAACTTCAGAGTGTTTTCTATCCAAATAATATACATATACTAATAATATTCATATCTTAGCTTCTGGGCCTGAGTAGCAGGCAGTTTACGCTGGGCACCTTATTCATCCAAGGTACTCAATACTGCCCCCAGCCATAAGTTAATATATCCACATAACTTTCCCTTCCTCATGATGCCATATATTTTGTGAAGTGCACCAGTCCATCCTGCAGCAAAGCATCCCCACAACATGATGCTTCACGGTTGGCATGGTGTGCTTCGGCTTGCAAGCCTCCCCCTTTCTCCTCCAAACATGACGATGGTCATTATGGCCAAACAGTTCTATTTTTGTTTCATCAGACCAGAGAACATTTCTCCAAAAGTACGATCTTTGTCCCCATGTGCAGTTGCAAACCGTAGTCTGGCTTTTTTATGATGGTTTCGGAGCAGTGGCTTCTTCCTTGCTGAGCGGCCTTTCAGGTTATGCCGATATAGGACTCGTTTTACTGTGGATATAGATACTTTTGTACCTGTTTCCTCCAGCATCTTCACAAGGTCCTTTGCTGTTGTTCTGGGATTGATTTGCACTCTTACGCACCAAGGTACGTTCATCTCTAGGAGACAGAACACGTCTCCTTCCTGAGCGGTATGACGGCTGCGTGGTCCCATGGTGTTTATACTTGCGTACTATTGTTTGTACAGATGAACGTGGTACCTTCAGGCGTTTGGAAATTGCTCCCAAGGCTGAACCAGACTTGATGAGGGTCTACAAAACAAATACACCATGACAGCGCAATACACAAGGGGTGGAACAGTGGCAAAGGTACCCACAGGACAAACAGAATAATATTAGCCTGAGGAGAGATTAAATAGCATTAATACAACAAAAATAATTCTAAACACACCTTTACTTTACAAAGTTAAACAGATGTATTTTTTCTTCATAATAAGCAGGAGTAATATTCTTAGATCAGAATGACAGCAGACTGTACTTTTATCCATGTCACTAAAGACTAACAGAAACAAAAGACAAATTTAACTAGAATGGCTTATCTTTTCTCCCACAACCCACCAAGAGGTAACATGTAGATATACACATTTACTTTCAAAGCATACACAATCAAAGCATACACAATCTTGGCTGATTTCTTTTGATTTTCCCATGATGTTAAGCAAAGAGGCACTGAGTTTGAAGGTAGGCCTTGAAATACATCCACAGGTACACTCAAATGATGTCAATTAGCCTATCAGAAGCTTCTAAAGCCATGACATCATTTTCTGAAATTTTCCAATCTGTTAAAAGGCACAGTCAACTTAGTGTATGTAAACTTCTGACCCACTGGAATTGTGAGACAGTGAATTATAAGTGAAATAATCTGTCTGTCAACCGCCAAAACTATAGTTTGTTAACAAGAAATTTGTGGAGTGGTTGAAAAACGAGTTTTAATGACTCCAACCTAAGTGTATGTAGACTTACGACTTCAACTGTATTAACGTGGGCTCTTTTGAGCACTTTTCTTCTGGGATGCTTTTACTTGCTTTCATTGCTTTACTATGAAGCTTAGCAGCAGTATATGTGCTCATGTTCTTTATGTTAGTGCAGGGTGAGCTGCTCAAAGTGGACTTCCTGCTAGGGCACACCAGCTTAGTGCTAACAGTATAAATCTGGTTCATAGGCACATGATTACTGCATACAATAGCTGTAGGATCAGTAGAGGCATTCAGGACAGTTAAAGGGACATCAATTAGGTTACTTATATTGTGTCTACTGACAGCCCTGGTGTATTGTACAATTGCTGAAGCATTATGACAACTCTGTGTCACAATGGTAGAGATTACCTGAACTGGGCTTGAGTCATTGAGATGTGATACAGCCTGGAATTGAACCAGGGTGTCTGTAGTGACGTCTGACCACTGCGCCACTAGGCCCATTTAGTTTAGAAATAATCCAGTGGTCAGTTAGATTCTGTTTTGTTGATGAGAGCTAGAAATGACTCAATGACAATAACAGCTAAAATGTTTTATTGTAAACAGCTGTTATCTGATGTTCAGTAGAATTTAATGAAATATAGTTTGCGTATTCTAGGCTAGCGTAACATTATTTTCTAATAAACTTCTGCATGTACAGTACTCTTCACATGTACACATTACAGAGCAATACTTTTTAGCCTGTAAAAGGCATATTATTGGCTGAGAGGTACTGGGTAGAGTGACAGGTTTGCAGTGGCATGTGAGGTCAGGGGTCAAAGTGAGGGTGGGGTTAACAACAGCGGGCTCATTTTACATCTGGGGGGAAAATGTCACATGCATGCTAAGGCAGGATACACACAGACCTGCACAGACATGAGACCAGAGAGACAGTGTATTCTTCCACTGTCAGACACACAGATGGACACATGGAAGATCAAACAAAAGAAGCTTCAAGTTCTGTGGGTCAACAAGTCCTGCATTAGCCTACTTCCATCAAATACAATTAGGCTGTTACACTCCCCTCAAGGGTGGATGATATATCAGTAATGTCATTCCATTAAATAAGAGGCCTCTTGTTGTAGAGTTCTAGTGAGTTCCATACTGTAACAGACATGCTGCTCTCCAATTCAATTCACACCATAATAAGACAAGCTTACAATACAGTACAATCATCTGTGAATAAGACTGCTCCATTCCACTGCTCCATTCCAAAGATAAACCATTTACAAGCGACTCAAAGCTTGTTTTGTCTATGAATAATGTGAGCTCCTCTGTTTTTTTGTCTCCACCCAGAGTACAGAGCAGCACAGGGTCAGGGCAGTACAGTGGATGTGAACACAAGACCAGCATTTTCTTCTGTACTGTATGTCGGAGAGTACAGTCAGGTAGAATATCTTTGCCCTGGAGACAAAATATAACTGGCCTAAGTGAAGAGCTAGATGTGACTAACTGGACAGATCTTGACATGTATAAAAATCCTAAAAGAATGGGTTACACCCTTAACTTAGCTGATAAAAATGATTCATCATTGCTATCCTCAGGAGTACTGTACGAGCTGTGACTGAGGAAGGAAGGGAGGGAGAGATGTGGGGAGGGAGGGGGTGAAGAGGAAACGCATCATCCTCTGGGCTTCCTCAAGAGGAAAGAGAAAGACATCCCTTCCTGGCATTAAACATCTCCCAAATAAATACCTTTAATATGGTTATTCTGATGGCCCATGTCTTCTTCTATTTGATTAACGTGATGTTTAAATTAAACCTATTGTCTCATTTTTACAGAAATCCTTAAACTGAGGCCAGACTTTCTCGTAATGACATTACAGCTTTTTAAAAAGTCTGGAGATTCCTACATTTACCTCCTGTTGACTCCTAAAATTACTCTTCCCAGCTCTTTTATTTGCTGGGCGGAAACGAGGCGCACCTCGGCCAAATGACATCCTGCCTGGCCTCTATTATTCCCTGGGGGGGGGGGGGAGGGGGGTCCTCTCATATACATACAACCACTCACTGTCTATCTGCCTGTCAGCACCTTAGGCTTAGTACACAGCATCATGCCTATTGGAGGCCTCCAAACATTCCTTTAAAGAAGGTCTAGATGGCAGGTAGGCAGGCAGCTGAGACAACAGTTAGTGATGGCCAACCCATCAGGGCGTTAGAGGCGGCACCCCACTTGTGATTGGTCAAAGAAAATAGTACAATAGTAAAAAATAGTACAAATATGTATGTATTTTAACATACATACATATATATACAGTACCAGTCAAAAGTCTGGACACACCTACTAATTCAAGGGTTTTCTCTTTATTTATACTATTTTCTACATTGTAGAATAATAGTGAAGATATCAAAACTCTGAAATAACACATATGGAATCATATAGTAACCAAAAAAAGTGTTAAACAAATGTAAATATATTTGAGATTTGAGATTCTTCAAAGTAGCCACCCTTTGCCTTGAAGAAGCGACTCCGGGATGCTGGCCTTCTAGGCAGAGTTGCAAAGAAAAATCAACATCTCAGACTGGCCAATAAAAAAGAAAAGACTAAGATGGGCAAAATAACATAGACACTGGACAGAGGAACTCTGCCTAGAAGGCCAGCATCCTGAAGTCGCCTCTTCACTGTTGACGTTGAGACTGATGTTTTGCGGGTACTATTTAATGAAGCTGCCAGTTGAGGACTTGAGAGGCATCGGTTTCTCAAACTAGACACTAATGTACTTGTCCTCTTGCTCAGTTGTGCACCGGGGCCTCCCGCTCCTCTTTCTATTCTTGTTAGAGTCAGTTTGCGCTGTTCTGTGAAGGGAGTAGTACACAGCGTTGTAAGAGATCTTGAGTTTCTTGGCAATTTCTCACATGGAATAGCCTTCATTTCTCAGAACAAAAATAGACTGACAAGTTTCAGAAGAAAGTACTTTGTTTCTGGCCATTTTGGCCAATCGAACCCACAAATGCTGATGCTCCAGATACTCAACTAGTCTAAAGAAGGCCAGTTTTATTGCTTCTTTAATCAGAACAACAGTTTTAGGCTGTGCTAACATAATTGCAAAAGGGTTTTCTAATGATCAATTAGCCTTTTAAAATGATAAACTTGGATTAGCTAACACAACGTGCCATTGGAACACAGGAGTGATGGTTGCTGATAATGGGCCTCTGTACGCCTACGTAGATATTCCATTAAAAATCAGCCGTTTCCAGCCACAATAGTCATTTACAACATTAACAATGTCTAAACTGTATTTCTGATCAATTTGATGTTATTTTAATGGACAAAAAATTTGCTTTTCTTTAAAAAACAAGGACATTTCTAAGTGACCCCAAACTTTTGAACGGTAGTGTATACACATATATTTTTTGTCAAGCAGTTGCAACAAAAAAATGTAATGTTATGGTACATCTTGATTGATGGCTGTCTGAGTGGACTAATCCATTGTGGAGGCCGCAAGGATGGCACACCAGTATCACCAGTAGTACATTTACTGTTATTTCCCATTATTTCAAATCTACAATGTTTGTTTGGTTACCATAATTTCTGTTAATACATTCAATATAGTATCACTACAGTCTTACCGTTGTCATTGTAGGAGGGAACACGTTGTTTGCAGAGCACACAAACTAGGCTACACTTGTGAGAATTGTTTGGGGTTTATTTCCTTTCATTTACCAGTTTTGTTTGGAGCGCTCCTGTCAATGTTGAGTAAGTACACGCACCTGATTCTGCATAGAAGTAGGCCTATAGGCTACCTGGCCTGTGGGCAAATGTAGGCTTATAAATGTGCCTATTTGGGGATCTGATTGTGTTTCTAATCGTCTTAACTCAACACCACTAATGAACTGTGGCGCTTCTCAAAGCAATTTTTTTATTTACCTCAAACAGCAAGTAAAATAAGTCGATATTTACATCCATTGAGAATTAAAATAGTTCCTTAATGTACCCTACTTGAAAAATCATTCCAGCTCTCTGTAATGTTCTGATCTGGTGGAAAAGTCATAAAATAGGTCTACCTGATTACTTCCTGTCTCTTGAACAAATAGACTACAGTTGTGTCTCTCTGGAGCTCAGCTCAGTGCACGGGAAACTGAGGGTCCAGGATATTTTATACAATGTTTCAAGTTTGTTGGGACAAGTGTTGGGCTGGACCAAGTTGATAGTCGATACAGTGTTTCAAGTTCTTTGCAGACAGGCCATGCGTAGCTAATGTGATTTATTTTGATATTTTCTACCTGCAGGGTGCAATGTTGTCATTTATTGGCTTCATGTAGACAATTTTTACATAGTTGGCAATGTACTTCTAGATCTGTGTAATTTTTATTTAGATGAGAATGATTTTGAGATAAAGACTTTTTATTATAAAAGAAATGAAACAACTTCAGGAGCATAATTACAGAATCTGCGAAGGCCAGCAGCAGCGGGAGGAGGTGGTTTGGGAACATGTTTTTTTCTTCTGGTTAGGCCATCTTGATCTCTAGCTCCCTCAAGTCATTTGTGTGTCAATTATTTAACCACAGTGTGCTTAAAGCATCAGACAAGCTCAGTAGCCTATATATATATGATTTTATTCAAACACACAGGGTGTTTGGAAAAAGATTTCAAAGATTTAAAATCAAAGAAGAGTCGAAGGATAGGGGAATACACTCGCTAGAACCTTCTCATTGTGGACCTGGTAGGACGGTGGCTTATTGTTTCCCCCCCATGTTGTTCATCAGGTTTTTCTGTAGGTGGCAGTGTGACATGTTGTGTGGACTAAAACAGCATAAAACCAGGTGTGATCAAATTAATTAGCATGATCAAATTAATTAGCCAACTACAATCATTTCGAGAAACATTGAGAAATAGTTTGGATGTTTTGGTTAAATTAACCAGTTATCTACCTTTAATAAGCAGATAGCTGGTAGCTTGTTAGCCAGTTAGCTCCCATGCCAAGTTAATTCAAAATGAAAGTTAACTGGCAAACTCATCATGCTTTGCGACATTATGTTAGCTTGCTATCTCCAGATAATGTGTTTTCACTTATTGCATCTGCATGCTTGTTGCGTTCTCCCTGGTGTACTCGTTCGTTCATGAGCTGGCTGCTTATTCTAAATAGTATAATCTAATCTGTTCAAAACAATAGCAGCATGTGCAACAGTGGTCATTCAGTTTTTGACATGCAAAAGTGAGAGTTGTATTTATGCTGTTGCTCAAGTGCACAGATTGCTTTATACATATTCTCAAAGAAACTACCAGTAGTTTGAAAACTTGGTATCATATATCTGTCGTGCTGCTTTGTCGACAACTCCAACCACCTCGCGCCCCGGGTATTCAGACAATCAGTGGCCCTCACTGGTCTGTAGACACCAGAGGGTGAAAAAAGAGAACCATCTGATGAGACTTGGCCAAGCATGTCATTACATGTCTGCAACACTGTAGCTAGCTATGCACAGACAGGAAATCTGTCATCTAGGGCCTGCAGATAATGCTGCCGTTTTGTTCCCAGTGCAGTCACAACAATCAGCATTGGTAATAACACCAGTCACAATAGTAATAATAAACATGTTCTCAAAGGGTGAGGAATTATCATGTACAGTATACATACAGTAGTACAGTACTACATAATGAAAATCACAATCTAGGACACTTTTAAACCAAGACTGCAGCCAGCCAGGTGACCAAGCAGATTTTTGACACTTGTTTTAAGCCAAAAACATCTCAAGCGCCCTTATTGAGGAGTGGCATTCCAGAAATTGTATGACAGAGTCACAAACAAAACCAAGAGCCTGCTCTGGAGTACACATTGGCACCAGTAGAGAGAATCCTCTAGGCCCATCTCTCCTTCTCCTTCTCCGTGCACACAGTATTACCATCCTACCTAAAATTGATTTCCATTCAAAATCCTATTTCCCTAACCCCTAACCCTTATCGTAACCCTAAAATAGCCTTTGTCCTCGTGGGGACCTGAGAGAATTTTCCTATCCTTGTGGTGACTTCTGGTACCCACAAGGATAGTAATACAAACCCACCGACCCACACACAGACCCACACACACACATTCTGCTTCTTGGACTCTCTGTGCTCTCTGCATGGCTGTGGTATTGGCAGTGTGTCATGCTCTCCCATTGCCAGCGTTACTGTAATCAGTGGTCCATTATACACAACAGGCCTCTCTGAATGGATGGGCAGGGATGACAAAGACACTTGTGCTGGGGAGGACAGTGCCCTGCAGCATACTAAAATGGCCAGGCTCTCTCTCTGTCCTTCTCCCCTCTCTGTAGTTATCTCTCAATTCAATTCCATTTCAATTTAAGGGCTTTATTGGCATGGGAAACATGTTTACATTGCCAAAGCAAGTGAAATAGATAAACAAGAGTGAAATAAACAATAAAACATTAACAGTAAACATTACTCACAAAAGTTAAAAAGAATAAAGAATAAAACATTAACAGTAAACATTACTCACAAAAGTTAAAAAGAATAAAGACATTTAAAAATGTAATATTATGTGTATATACAGTGTTGTACTGATGTTCAAATACTTCAAGTACAAAAGGCAAAATACATAAATATAGGTTGTATTTACAATGGCGTTTGTTCTTCACTGGTTGCCCTTTTCTTTTGGCAACAGGTCACAAATCTTGCTGCTGTGATTGCACACTGTGGTATTTCACCCAATAGATATGGGAGTTTATCAAAATGTAGTTTGTTTTCGAATTTTTTGTGTGTCTGTGTAATCTGAGGGAAATATGTGTCTCTAATATGGTCATACATTTGGCAGGAGGTTAGGAAGTGCAGCTCAGTTTCCACCTCAGTTTCCACCTCATTTTGTGGGCAGTGTGCACATAGCCTGTCTTCTCTTGAGAGCCAGGTCTGCCTTCGGCGGCCTCTTTCAATAGCAAGGCTATGCTCACTGAGTCTGTACATAGTAAAAGATTGGTCAGGTATTGTGTATGTACACTCTCTTTACTTTCAAATAGCCTTCTAGTTTTTTTATAAATTCTTTCCATTGTGTCAAGTAATTATCTTTGGTTAGGTTAGGTCTAATTGTGTTTCTGTCCTGGGGCTCTGTTTGTGAACAGAGCCCCAGGACCAGTTTGCTTAGGGGGCTCTTCTTCGGGTTCATTTCTCTGTAGGTGATGGCTTTGTTATGGAAGGTTTGGGAATCGGTTCCATTTAGGCGGTTGTCGAATTTAACGTCTCTTTTCTGGATTTTGATAATTAGCGGGTATCGGCCTAATTCTGCTCTGCATGCATTATTTGGTGTTTTACGTTGTACACGGAGGATATTTTACATCTCTTTTGTTACAGAGTCTCAATTTGGTGTTTGTCCCATTTTGTGAATTCTTGGTTGGTGAGCAGACCGCAGACCTCCCAACTATAAAGGGCAATGTGTTCGATCACTGATTCAAGTATTTTTAGCCAAATCCTAATTGGTATGCCGAATTTTAGGTTCCTTTTGATGGCATAGAAGGACCTTCTTTCCTTGTCTCTCTTTCTCTCTCTCTGTCTGTCTGTGTGTGTGTGTTGACAAGGGGCCAGGCAGAGCAGTTTTATGACATGCTGAGGAGGCACGGTTGAAACACCACAGTGAGAGAGCAGCCTGCAGTCTGTCAGCCCTCAAGGAGTGGAACTTAAAGGATATTGGATATTTCTCTCATTATAAATCGAAAGTTCCAATGCACATTAGGAATGCTCATTTGTCAGCAATAACAGATGATTTGGCAGAGCAGTTTGCATAGACTGGGAAATTAGAGTCCATAAGGAGAAATTAAATAGATCTACAGAGCAAGTTAGCAGTAACTCAATGTATACCATTTCCATAGCTAAATATCATGTTCATAGCTGCTTTCTAAAGCCTCTGACAGGCCTGAAATGTTAGCTGGCCTAGATACAGGGATCAATATAAGCCAGAGGAGCAGCATGGCATTTCACATCAGCAGCTGTAATTACAGTATATGGGTGTCTAGTGTGGGAAATACACTTCAATAGCATGCCCTAGGGTTAGGGTTAAAGCTGCACTGGCTTTCTTAGGGTAGGTCCCTGGTGTATAGACATTTGGACACGTGGAGGGATCAGGCAATATTGAGTGTCTACACTGAGAATATGAGTATGAATCAGAGATCCCCAAATTGAAGTGTAGTCCAGAACAACAGCAGAGATCCATTCCTGTGGTGTCATAAACAGTGCTAGGTAACACACACCCATCACTGAAGAACACAGCAAGCTTTTGACAGATTGCAGTGCATGTAAGATCTTGTCCTCCCCCAGAGAGTGCTTGAAAATGATGTGATTAACCTTTAGAAAGAGTACCTCTGGCAGAATATTCAAGTTAGACCTTTTCTGAAAATACAGAATACCTTTTTGCTAGGCCAGCCATCTTACTCATTTGACACATTTTTCACAGAAGAGGTGTATGAAATCATTCCCTTCTAAATAGGCTAACCCTCTCAGTCTAGGCCTTTGAACACAGCAGTTTTTGGCTAAAATAACAGTGTACCACCGGAGTTGCTACAGTATGTAATGTCCCATTAAAGACGCAGGCCACAGTCACTCAGAAAGAAGGTCCCCACCCACCCAATGCAGACGGGGGCCTTAAGAGGAAGAACAGAACAGAACACTATGTCAGTGTGTGAGGCAATAGTAGAGAGGGAGAGGCCAAATAGGTCATTGTTAGCTACCCAGCTAATAGCTCTGGATGCATTTTAATGTCAGTAGAACAAAATTCTCTCCCAACCTCAAATTACAACAAATGACAACAGGCCAGTTCAAAACTGTGACATTTACAGTAATATGCATTATGCTGACTTCAGAGTGGGTACTGGAGATAGTGTTGAGGAGTTTCGTTTGTCACCCTAACATGCTGACTACATCGGCCACGCATGTGGTCCCTGTGCGCCATCGTGCACATGTTGATTTTGTCCATCCACACCAGACATGATTATGACATGCAGGTTAAAATACCAAAATCTACTTTTAATCAAATATATTAATTTCAAATATATTAATTATGTGTGAAACACATAAAAGATTCATGGACATCTGGCTAGTTGCTATTGCTAGCTAGTTTGTCCTGGGAGATGAACATTGGGTTGTTATTTTACCTGACATGCATATGGTCCTCTTTTTAGCTGGTTCTTTGTATAATTTTGACCCGGAGTCATAAAATCGTAAGTTTCTCTACTCCAACGAATAATCCACAGATTAAAAAGGGAAACCTAGTTTTTAGTTAGTTATCTTTAATTAATTTATCCTTGTTTGTCTTTCAAGCCTCCACGTGGATTTCTATCTTCCTGATAACCAATAAGGAGGGGACTTGCTGCACGTGGAGTGTTTCAAATAAAACCAAGTTCTACTTTAGCGCTTGGCTATGCAGACGCCGTTCACGTGCGCGAGCGGTGTGGGTGAAATGCTTGAATAATGTGTGTACATTTATTTTGCAATACTTGCGCACGCAACATGGCCAGTGTGGTTTGTATGTAATAGTGACAATTGAATAATGTAAATGACAAGACATTATAGGAGAAAGTCACAGATCCATAGTGTCCAAAAATATTGACAACGGAACTAAAAGCTTCACAGCTCGAGTCCAATTCTGAACACAGATGTTCATAGCTGGTAAATACACATTTTGGTGACAAATCTCCCATATCCACCACCAGAACAAGGGAAGAAAGGCCCAGTCAGTCAGTTTCACACCCAGCTATGGCTGTGTGATGTGCTGATCCACATTACATCTCAGTGGCTCCTCAGTGGTGAATGGGAGGATTTAGTGCATGATCGCACAGTCCTCTGAAAAATCAGAAGTATGCTCCTCTCTGCAGACTGCTATGCACTCTGGCCTGACTCTCACCCTCTGCCAGACACTCTGAGGCTTTCCCATTAGCCCCTACCCACTGGATGAACTTACAGACCCGACACACACACTTTGGAAATTAGTGATTCTGTCCAGCTGCATCTGTGATTGACAATAACAACCAGGAAAAGAATAACAACAGAGTGTCCCCAATCTGAAATCAACCCTCTGGTATGAAGCTAAGGACAAACTAGGTGGGATGCTAAAGGAGTTATGGTTTAGCATGCAAGGCTAAGCCAGGAACCAGAGCTGCTGAGCCAAAATAAAGATGGAAGTTTAGGGCATGATGGTGATGTACCTGTGGTGTTTCTTCTACAGGAGGAAGTGTCATGCATGGTAGAGCGTGCCGTCTAAAGGCCCAGGGTTCACTTCACCTGACTGCTCAGCTAGAGAACCACTGACTGCAGTAGACCTGGGTACAGCAAAGAGTACTCACACTCCCCAAATACCAGGGATCCCTTTTTAGGAGTCATTACCGGGGGTAGAGGCATCTGTACTCACAGCAGCCAAGTGACCTGGCTATTTGCTAAGCAAATTACCGATAGTGTGTGCAAATCTCACAGGCTCCCAACTCTTTCTCCAGTGCTGATGCAAAGTGAACTGGACAAGCATGGAGCCAGACAATACAATAGCAGATCAAAGAGCTCACCGTATCTAAATAATCTTTTAGCAGCCTGGCCCGAGGCACATAGATTCCTGGAATACTGTTCGATCGGATGTGGTTGTAGGCTACTCTAACAACTTGGCCAAACATTTTGATTAAAATTAGACTTTTCTGATTAATACAAGTGTTACCAAAGAAAGTTCCAGTTCATTGGAGTCATGCACTTGCTTGATTGAGGAATGCTATAGATGACTAAGTGAATTTGTTGAAATGGATTTAGGGGGTGGGTGCTCTGGAACACTTTCTAAAGTGTTTGAATCAAACTTCCTGATACACTGTACAACATGTATAAGTATTCCAATATTATTTTGGACTAGGCTAAAATCTATAAACTAGACTTAATCAGAAACTAAAGGGTATGTATTATACAGTACTGCTACAGTAAATTTGCTCAGTTATGACAATATTTTATAATTAGTAGCCTGGTTTATTAGTTTATAGACTAGTTTATTAATCAGAAATAAACAGTGAACCTGTAATAACTCTGATGGAAAGTATTGTTTATATTGTCAGGCCTTAATTGTCTTGGTAATGAGTGGATAAAAATCATAATTACATGTAGGTTCCACTTAAAACTATGTAATATATTTTAATATCATGCACCTGTACCCTTGAAAAAAGAACAGAGGGGAACCATAACTTTCGGCATTGACTTTGTACAGAACATGTAGAAATTCATCAATATTTGTCATTGGTGTGACAACCACGTTCCTGCCAATTTCGTACATTGACATTTCTGAGAGACTAAGTACTGTGTGCATGAGAAAGATACAATTATACATTCATTTGTTTTGTCCTTGCATGTTTCCAAGCATAAAGGTTTACAATAGTAACCGAACTATTAAAACCCACAGGATACATTATTATGAGATACGCGCCTCTCAATTGACAAACCGATACATGTTGGCAAAGACAACTCGCCACGTTATAACAGCGCACCCGGGCGAACGATCACTCACTTTGTTTGCAGAGAAAACATGTAAATTAGATCTCTTCCATTCGTAGAATACTGTCCAACTACAGCTGAACATAATGTACTAGTTATATTACTGTTTTGTAAATCATAAAATTTACTTTCAAACTATCTTGAAGTTCGGGTATATTTTCCACAACACATAGAACTCACCATATTTTGAATCCTGATGAATGTCGTTAATTTTCCTAGTTCCACAGTAAAGATGTGCAAACAAATCCCTGTCAAACACTGAGGATGAACTTCTTCTGCTCCTATAAATGAATTGTCCCTTTTTCCATTTTCCTCTACTGAAATTATCCAAGCTTTTCCCAACGCAATCTGACTCCTTCCAAGACCTCGCCTCCTTCTCAGTCATTGGTGGAGATTCGGATGCGAAGCCTTAATTGGCTCAAAAGCCCCTCAATTACATTCCTGAGATCCTCCTCCTAGGATTTATAATGCGTTGATAACCAAGTGGGAAGGTGGTATTTACCACACACGACTGGGAAAAATCCACTTAAATGCCCCTCCAATTCGTAATTTCTAGTGGGAAACTCGTCTATCATCCCTGAGCACCGATTTGTTCCACATGCTGACCTCTTCCACCTTGCTACTTTGTTATGAACGCAGCAGAAGTACATGCGCTCCAATATGTACCACGTGATCAGTGAGGCGGCTCCCTTGGAACAGCTGGGTATAAATTCTTCAACAGTGTGGATGTAGAGAAGCATAAAAATCTCATACTTACAAACTGTCTTTCAAATGATCCACTATGATCCACCATTGGTGTATATGATTTAATGTCCCTATCATTGTGAAGTATTGCAACTTTACAGTCTCATCATAAACTGACTTTGCCACAAGTCAAATTTGTTGAAGTACTACACACACACACACACCCTCACTCATTTGTTGATTTCTGTAGGTCTATGGAGAGTTCACAGTCAACATTGCATTGAAGTCAAAAGTATTTATTCGTGTTTGAATTAATAAACAGTAAACAATGCCCAACAATCTATTACCTCCATGCTGATGTCCATCTAGTCTAGACAAAAATGTGATTGTGCCAAGCCTCTCCATAAGCCAAAATCTGTAATACATTAAATGAGTTCATAGACAGTTCCCCTTACATCTGAAAAATACCACAAATTAATCCATTATCCATATTGGATCCCTAGAGTTGCCTAAAATGAGTGAGTACCCATCACTGAGATCATTCCAGAGGCCTTGAGCATTCATCTAATCCTATAGCAACACCTCATGGATACATTACATATTGCATTACATTCATGGTGCACAGCATCATGCTTCAAGTGGCTAGTGTTTCTGGTCATGCTGAAATTAAAACCCCTACAATCTTATCTTGATTATTGTCCAGTCATATGTTCAAGTGCTGCAAAGAAAGATCTAGTTAAGCTGCAGCTCTCCCAGAACAGAGCCACACATCTTGCTCTTCATTGTAATCAGAGAGCTAATACACACAGCGCTGACACACAAGCTTACCCCACCAGACATGCCAAGATGGCAGCATGTCAAGTCGTTTGTATGTGACTAGTAGATTTTAACCTACTCATAACCTATTAATTTATGGTGGAGTAAATCCACAATTTCCTTGTTGTGTAGTGCAAACTATTTTGTTTTGCTGGTGTTCTCCACCTGGCTGTCAGAGGCAGCTCAACAATCCCCAACCCATTTTCTCAATCGACCCCCACACACTCACATACAGACTCATACATACACACTGTGCCTCTCTCCCCTTACCTTTTCTTGGCCTCTATTTCTTACATCTCTCAAATAAAATGACAATTTTCGTGGTATTGCTTTGTGCACTGACTTTACTAAACTCTGGAGAAAACGAACATTGTCGCTGGGTGAGTACATCTGACAATGTGCTCTCCCGTCCATTAGACATTTTGTCTGCGGGAACTTGCTATTTTTCACTCCGTCCACTCGTCCAAGTGCCGATGCATTTGCGGCATGATGTGAACAGTACGAACTTGTGTCACTACCAAAGTCTAATGGTTTTAAATGACTGTTTTGTATTGTTTGGAAACTCACTTGTAGAATTCGCTTGCAGTAGGTCTCTTAAATAATAGAAGCCATGCAGGGTTATTAAACAGAGGTGCCTAGTTATTCTTCTGTTGTTGATATCAGGTAACGTGCAACCTAACCCTGGCCCTGATATGCAATGTCTCCAAACCCCATCTGATTTTAATAAAATAAAATGTATTTATATAGCCATTCTTACATCAGCTGATATCTCAAAGTGCTGTACAGAAACCCAGCCTAAAACCCCAAACAGCAAGCAATGGAGGTGTAGAAGCATGGTGGCTAGGAAAAACTCCCTAGAAAGGCCAACACCTAGGAAGAAACCTAGAGAGGAACCAGGCTATGAGGGGTGGCCAGTCCTCTTCTGGCTGTGCCGGGTGGAGATTATAACAGAACATGGCCAAGATGTTCAAATGTTCATAAATGACCAGCATGGTCAAATAATAATAATCACAGTAGTTGTCGAGGGTGCAGCAAGTCAGCACCTCAGGAGGAAATGTCAGTTGGCTTTTCATAGCCGATCATTAAGAGTATCTCTACCGCTCCTGCTGTCTCTAGAGAGTTGAAAACAGCAGGTCTGGGACAGGTAGCACGTCCGGTGAACAGGTCAGGGTTCCATAGCCGCAGGCAGAACAGTTGAAACTGGAGCAGCAGCACGGCCAGGTGGACTGGGGACAGCAGGGGGTCATCATGCCAGGTAGTCCTGAGGCATGGTCCTAGGGCTCAGGTCCTCCGAGAGAGAGAAAGAAAGAGAGAAAGAGAGAATTAGAGAGAGCATACTTAAATTCACACAGGACACCGGATAAGACAGGAGAAGTACTCCAGATATAACAAACTGACCCTAGCCCCCCGACACATAAACTACTGCAGCATAAATACTGGAGGCTGAGACAGGAGGGGTCAGGAGACACTGTGGCCCCATCCGATGATACCCCCGGACAGGGCCAAACAGGCAGGATATAACCCCACCCACTTTGCCAAAGCACAGCCCCCACACCACTAGAGGGATATCTTCAACCACCAACTTACCATCCTGAGACAAGGCCGAGTATAGCCCACAAAGATCTCCGCCACGGCACAACCCAGACAGGAAGATCACGTCAGTGACTCAACCCACTCAAGTGACGCACCCCTCCTAGGGACGGCATGAAAGAGCACCAGTAAGCCAGTGACTCAGCCCCTGTAATAGGGGTTGAGGCAGAGAATCCCAGTGGAGAGAGGGGAACCGGCCAGGCAGAGACAGCAAGGGCGGTTCGTTGCTCCAGAGCCTTTCCGTTCACCTTCACACCCCTGGGCCAGACTACACTCAATCATATGACCCACTGAAGAGATGAGTCTTCAGTAAAGACCTAAAAGTTGAGACAGTCTGCTTCTCTCATATGGGTAGGCAGACCATTCCATAAAAATGGAGCTCTATAGGAGAAAGCCCTGCCTCCAGCTGTTTGCTTAGAAATTCTAGGGACAATTAGGAGGCCTGCGTCTTGTGACCGTAGCGTACGTGTAGGTATGTATGGCAGGACCAAATCAGAAAGATAGGTAGGAGCAAGCCCATGTAATGCTTTGTAGGTTAGCAGTAAAACCTTGAAATCAGCCCTTGCCTCAACAGGAAGCCAGTGTAGGGAGGCTAGCACTGGAGTAATATGATCCAATTTTGGGGTCTAGTCAGGATTCTAGCAGCCATATTTAGCACTAACTGGAGTTTATTTAGTGCTTTACCCGGGTAGCCGGAAAGTAGAGCATTGCAGTAGTCTAACCTAGAAGTAACAAAAGCATGGATTAATTTTTCTGCATCATTTTTGGACAGAAAGTTTCTGATTTTTGCAATGTTACATAGATGGAAAAAAGCTGTCCTTGAAACAGTCTTGATATGTTCGTCAAAAGTGAGATCAGGGTCCAGAGTAACGCCGAGGTCCTTCACAGTTTTATTTGAGACGACTTTACAACCATCAAGATTAATTGTCAGATTCAACAGAAGATCTCTTTGTTTCTTGGGACCTAGAACAAGCATCTCTGTTTTGTCCGAGTTTAAAAGTAGAACGTTTGCAGCCATCCACTTCCTTATGTCTGAAACACAGGCTTCTAGCGAGGACAATTTTGGGGCTTCACCATGTTTCATTGAAATGTACAGCTGTGTGTCATCCACATAGCAGTGAAAGTTAACATTATGTTTTTGAATGACATCCCCAAGAGGTAAAATATATAGTGAAAACAATAGTGGTCCTAAAACAAAACCTTGAAGAACACCGAAATGTACAGTTGATTTGTCAGAGGACAAACCATTCACAGAGACAAACTGGTATCTTTCCGACAGATAAGATCTAAACCAGGCCAGAACTTGTCCGTGTAGACCAATTTGGGTTTCCAATCTCTCCAAAAGAATGTGGTGATCGATGGTGTTACGGCTTCTCCTCTGCAGTGCAGGGGGCAGTTCCTCCTGCAGGCAGAGGAGGGTCGTTAGGGATTGGAGCCACCTGGGCTCAGGGTATAAAACTGCTTCACTAATCACCTCTCTCTCTCTCTGCTCCTCCAGGTATGATCCTGTTTTGTTTGTTCCTTTGTAGTGTTGCATAGTTTTCACTCAGTCATGTTCACACACATATTCACGCATCCATGCACTTTACATACACCTTACATTATGATACTTCCACACCTCATTCCTTTTTCTTAGTTTAAAGTTAATAGTTTTGTTTATAATAAAGAACCTTATAAATTGGCCTATACCTGTTCGTGTCCCCTCATTTTTGTCACAGGCTATGAGCCGGCTTGTGACAAGTGGGGTCTCGTCTGGGATAGTAGTTAACTTGGGTTAGTTTAGTTCAGATTGCCAATTTTTTTTGTTTGAGGGGACGTTTTGGTTGGGCCAATTTTGTTGAAGAGAGCGTTGAGAGCCATGTGTTCTTTTGGTTCAGTTAGTTTGGTAGCTAAGCAATTCACTCTGGGTTTTTCTGGGTTTTGTTCAGGTGGGAGTCCTCTCCTGTTCAGGCTTATCAGCGAGTGTCAATAGGAGGCTTGTGGTGTTTTTGTTTTAGGTGGCAGTGAACGTGGGTAGAGCATCCTTTTCCCTTTTCCCCTACATCGGCTTGGGAGCACCTCCGTGGTTATGGGAGGGCCGCCAGTTTCTGGTTGTCTTTTCCACTCCACTGGTTTTGTGTGCATAAAACCCCACCATGTGACTGCACGAAGACCAGGGCCAGTTAGTTAGTTGTTTTTGGAGGATAGTGGGGTGTGGCTCCTGTCCTTGAACCCAGACATACAGCAGGTGAGTTGTGTTTTTTTTTTTCATTTGTAAGAGTTGTATTGGTTGAGGAAAATGTCTTCCATTTTGAGTAGTTTTGTTCAAGCTCCTTCAGAGGTAGCCTTAGAGTTGTGTACTAAGGAGCAGTTAATTGAAATTGCTGAACATTATCAGATTGAGATTGTTGATAAAAAAATTAAAGAGACTGTTAAAACAACTAATTAAAGCAGGGTCTTATGGAAATAGGTGTTTTTGATGGTCAGTCTGCTAGTCCTGAGGGTGCAAGTTTTCAGTCTAGCCCTTCATTAACTTTTGAGCAGCAGAGAGAGTTGTTGCAAATGCAGTTAGAGATAGAGCGATTGAGAAATGCTAATAGACCAGAAAGACTACCGCAGTTTGATGTTTCACAGAATCTTCGTTTGTTGCCTAAATTTGATGAGTCAGATCCAGACACATACTTTACTTTATTTGAGCGTATTGCGGAAGCTAGAGCTTGGTCAGATTTGGACATGACTATGTTTTTTTTTTGTTTTTTTCCTTGTTTTTTAATTTTTTTTATCCCATTTTCTCCCCAATTGTTCGTGGTGTCCAATCGCTAGTAATTACTACCTTGTCTCATCGCTACAACTCCCGTACGGGCTCGGGAGAGACGAAGGTCGAAAGCCATGCGTCCTCCGAAGCACAACCCAACCAGCCGTACTGCTTCTTAACACAGCGCGCCTCCAACCCGGAGGAAACACCGTGTACCTGGCCCCCTTGGCTGGCGCGCACTGCGCCCGGCCCCTCCACAGGAGTCGCTGGAGCGCGATGAGACAAGGATATCCCTACCGGCCAAACCCTCCCTACCCCGGACGACGCTATGCCAATTGTGCGTCGCCCCACGGACCTCCCGGTCGCGGCCGGCTGCGACAGAGCCTGGGCGCGAACACAGAGACTCTGGTGGCGCAGTTAGCACTGCGATGCAGTGCCCTAGACCACTGCGCCCCCCGGGAGGCCGGACATGACTATGTTGCAATGTGTACTTGCAGGTAAAGCACGTGAGGCTTTTGCAGCACTGAGTGTAGCTGACAGTAAAGTTTTTGCTAAAGTTAAATCAGCAGTTCTGAAGGTCTACGAGCTTGTGCCAGAGGCATGTCGTCAACGTTTTCGTTATAGGAAAAAGTTAGATTCACAAACCTATTCTGAGTTTGTTTGTGATTTGACTTCTGCATATAATCGTTGGTGTACAGCTTCTGAAGTTAGTACTTTTGAGGGTCTGTCTAATTTGATTGTGTTTGAACAGTTCAAAAATTCTGTTTCTGACCAGGTTGCTACATACATGAATGAACGTAAAGTTAAGTCTCCAAGTGATGCAGCAATCCTTGCAGATGAGTACAGGCTAACACATAAAAGCCATTTTGAGTCAAACAGTGACATGTACCATAAAAATAACTTTACTCCTAGGAATAGTAGGTCACCTTTTTTTGGAGCTTCTTTCCAAAGGCCTCAGCAGAAGTTTGGGTCTGGAGAACTTAAAGCACCGGTTAATGCTAATACCTGTCGCTACTGTTTAGTTGAAGGACATTGGAAGAAAGATTGTCCTCTGCTTAAATCAAAACAGTCAGGTCAAGTTAAACCTGCTGTGATGGCAAGTCCTGTTACAGCCTCTGACCACCAGGGTGAGCTGTTTCAGCCACTAGTTGAGTTTGATTCTCAGTCTTCCCGCTGTGATTTTTCAGCCTTTATTTCAGATGGTGTAGTGTCCCTGGTAGATGGCAACCAAAATGCTTCAATCAAGATCTTAAGAGACACTGGAGCTTTAGTTTCTTTTATTCTGGAATCTGTTTTGCCGTTCTCTAAAGAGTCTGATACTGGCAGTTGTGTAGTGGTCCCGGTCCCGTACACGGTCCCATGTGGCTCAGTTGGTAGAGCATGGCGCTTGCAACGCCAGGGTTGTGGGTTCAATTCCCACGGGGGACCAGGGTTCAACCAGGGTTCAATTCCCACGGGGGGACCAGGATGAATATGTATGAACGTTCCAATTTGTAAGTCGCTCTGGAGAAGAGCGTCTGCTAAATGACTTAAATGTAAATGTAGTGGTATGGGTTTAGTTCCGTTCTCTTGTCCTTTACATGAAGTTACCCTAAAATGTGGTCTAGTAGAGGGTGATGTAGATATTGGGGTTAGACCCCAGTTGCCAGTAGAGGGAGTCCACATGATTTTGGGGAATGACTTGGCAGGTAGTAAGGTGTGGGCAGATGGCAAACTAAACATCTGTAAGAAGCAACCTTCAGTGTCCCCTGCAAGGGAATCTCCTGATCAAAACTGTGTGCTTCCTGAGGTTGGAAAAATAGGATGATCGAGCAGCAGTGAGGGCTCTTCAATACTGCGCGGTACTGTCTTTCCAAGCTAGTCGGAAGACTTCCAGTTCGGTGTGGCGCCATTTCTGTTCCAATTTTCTGGAAGCTTGCTTCAGAGCTCGGGTATTTTCTGTATACCAGGGAGCTAGTTTCTTATGACAAATGGTTTTGGTTTTTAGGGGTGCGACTGCATCTAGGGTATTGCTCAAGGTTAAATTGAGTTCCTCAGTTAGGTGGTTAACTGATTTTTGTCCTCTGACATCCTTGGGTAGGCAGAGGGAGTCTGGAAGGGCATCAAGGAATCTTTGTGTTGTCTGAGAATTTATAGCATGACTTTTGATGCTCCTTGGTTGGGGTCTGAGCAGATTATTTGTTGCGAATGCAAACGTAATAACATGATGGTCCGATAGTCCAGGATTATGAGGAAAAACATTAAGATCTACAACATTTATTCCATGGGACAAAACTAGGTCCAGAGTATGACAGTGAGTAGGTCCAGAGACATGTTGGACAAAACCCACTGAGTCGATGATGGCTCCGAAAGCCTTTTGGAGTGGGTCTGTGGACTTTTCCATTTGAATATTAAAATCACCAAAAATTAGAATATTATCTGCTATGACTACAAGATCCGATAGGAATTCAGGGAACTCAGTGAGGAACACTGTATATGGCCCAGGAGGCCTGTAAACAGTAGCTATAAAAAGGGATTGAGTAGGCTGCATAGATTTCATGACTAGAAGCTCAAAAGACAAAAATGCCTTTTTTTTTTTTTTTTTTGTAAATTGAAATTTGCTATCGTAAATGTTAGCAACACCTCCGCCTTTGCGGGATGCACGGGGGATATGGTCACTAGTGTAACCAGGAGGTGAGGCCTCATTTAACACAGTAAATTCATCAGGCTTAAGCCATGTTTCAGTCAGGCCAATCACATCAAGATTATGATCAGTGATTAGCTCATTGACTATAACTGCCTTTGAAGTGAGGGATCTAACATTAAGTAGCCCTATTTTGAGATGTGAGGTATCACGATCTCTTTCAATAATGGCAGGAATGGAGGAGGTCTTTATCCTAGTGAGATTGCTAAGGCGAACACCGCCATGTTTAGTTTTGCCCAACCTAGGTCGAGGCACAGTCTCGATGGGGATAGCTGAGCTGACTACACTGACTATGCTAGTGGCAGACTCCACTAAGCTGGCAGGCTGGCTAACAGCCTGCTGCCTGTCCTGCACCCTATTTCATTGAGGAGCTAGATGAGTTAAAGCCCTGTCTATGTTGGTAGATAAAATGAGAGCACCCCTCCAGCTAGGATGGAGTCCGTCACTCCTCAGCAGGCCAGGCTTGGTCCTGTTTGTGGGTGAGTCCCAGAAAGAGGGCCAATTATCTACAAATTCTATATTTTGGGAGGGGCAGAAAACAGTTTTCAACCAGCGATTGAGTTGTGAGACTCTGCTATAGAGCTCATCACTCCCCCTAACTGGGAGGGGGCCAGAGACAATTACTCGATGCCGACACATCTTTCTATCTGATTTACACGCTGAAGCTATGTTGCGCTTGGTGACCTCTGACTGTTTCATCCTAACATCGTTGGTGCCGACGTGGATAACAATATCTCTCTACTCTCTACACTCGCCAGTTTTAGCTTTAGCCAGCACCATCTTCAGATTAGCCTTAATCTTAATTTAGATCGGGTTTTGGTATTTTTCATTAAATGTACCATCTTCAGATTAGATGGTTGTTAAAAATGGATGGGGTTAGGATTTGGGCTAAATCAACTGATGCTGATGTAATTGTGTTTTCTGAAACCTGACTCAGAAAGTCTGTTCTTGATAAGGAGATTTGTATAAATGGTTACAATGTGTATCGAGTTAAGAAAGGTGGGGGTGTGGCTATATATGTAAAGACTAAATTCCTTGTAATTGTGGCAAAGTCAAACTATTTGTAAACAGTTGGAATTTCTTGCTTTGAATATTAAGGTTTCAAAGGGTCCCTCTAACTGTGAGTGGCTGTTATAGACCCCCCTCTGCTCTCGGTGATGCATTTTCATCTCTGATGCGCCTTATGTCTAAACTTCTTCACAGTGAAATGATCTTGATTGGTGATCTCAACTGGTGTTGGTTAAAGCCGGTGTCTGAAGATTTAAAAATGTTTTGTAATTCTATGAATCTTACCCAGTTGATTAACTCACCCACTCACCCAAATGTCCAGAGAAATCTACCCTGATTGATTTGATATTAACAAATGTTCCACATAAATATTCTGTGGTTCGTGTTTTTTGTAATGATTTAAGTGACCATTGTGCTGTTGCTGCTGTTAGAAATACTAAGGTTCCTAAAACAAACCCACGTTTTATTCATAAGAAAAATTTGAAATGTTTTAATGAGCAGGCTTTCTTTCATGATTTGTTTTATTTTGACTGGAGCAGATTGAGCTTATTCCTGATGTGGAAACTGCCTGGAAATTCTTTCATGATGTTTTTTTCCCCAAATAGTAAACTAATATGCCCCATTCCACAGGTTCCGAGTTCAAGGGCGGGATAATCCATGGTTTTCTTCTGAGCTGTCTTGTATTATTTTCGACTAATTTAGCCTGGGCTAAAGCAAGGAAATCATGTTGTGATGCTGATTGGCTTATTTTTAGGCAGTTACGAAACAAGTGTTCTTTTCTTCTCAGGAAGGCCAAGTCTGAATATTTTATGTCTGTTACCACTGATGACCCTAGAAGGTTTTGGAAGGCTATTAAGTCTATGTCTGGTAATAGTAATGTTAATGAATTACCGTCATGTGTATTGAAGGACTTTGTTGCTGTATATGGCAAAACTGAAATTATGAATTGTTTCAATGAGCACTTTGTATCATCTGGTAGGCTGTTTGATTCAGTGTCCTCTGTTTCTGTACAACCCTGTGTGGATGAACCAGTGTGAGCTGATCAAACTTTAAGCTTTTTGCCATTCTCAGTGCAGGAGGTACATAAAGCCCGGAAATCCTTAGATCAGAGAAAGCTGGCAGGTTCTGATCTTCTTGATCTCTGCTTTTTAAATCTGGCAGCTGACTTCATAGCTGAACCACTTACATATCTGTTTAATCTAACCCTGGACTGTAATGAAATTCCAAAGATCTGGAAATCAGCATTTGTCCTACCACTTTTAAAAGGGGGAGTTCCAACTCTTTTAAATAATTATAGGCCAATCTCAAAGCTGTCACCCCTGGTGAAAATACTTGAAACCCTTGTGAGTGAAAAGGAAAATTGTTTTTATATACTAACTCTATTTTATCAATGTACCAATCGGGCTTCAGGAAGAAGCATAGCACAATTACAGCAGCCATGAAAGTTTTAAATGATATCACTGAAGCCCTTGACAAAAAACAGCACTGTGTCTCACTTTTTATTGATCTTTCTAAGGCTTTTGATACAGCTGATCATGCTATACTGAGGCAGAGATTGTCGAGTGTAGGTCTTTCGGAACATGCAGTTGCATGGTTTGCTAACTATCTGTCTGATAGAACTCGGTGCACTCAATTTTATGGGCTCATGTCTGTTAAATTGTCTGTCTGTAATGGTGTGCCCCCGGGCTCTGTACTTGGTCCCATCTTATTCACTATTTGTATACATAATTTATTAACTTTTATGCTGATGATACTGTTATTTATTGTTGTGCCTCGTCTCTCACAAAAGCTTTCCAGAACTTTCAAACTGCTTTTTATACTGTTCAACATACCTTGTGTCAATTGAAGCGTATCCTTAATACTGACAAAACTAAACTAATGGTGTTTTCTAAAGCAAGAAATAGATCTCTGAACCTTTCACCTATTACTACCTGTCAGGCAATGAGATTGAGACTAACCTCATAAATATCTTGGAATTTTAATTGATGACGGCCTCTCTCTTAAATTGCATATTCAACAACTGTAACGGGGTGCGTACTGGTGGCAGAGAAGTCGTTTAATAAACATAAAAAACACCATAAACAGAACAATCAATGAATGGGTCAAACAAAACCCGGTAACCACCAGCATAACGTACACAAGCACTACAAGAAACAATTCCGGACAAGGAACCGACTCCGAACTAGGAGAGGAACCGACTTCGGCGGAAGTCGTGACAACAACTTACAAAAAAATTGAAGCTGAAGTTGGGATTTTATTTTAGGAATAAGGCCTGTTTTTCTTTTGAAGCCAGAAGGAGGCTGGTATCAGCTACATTTATGCCTTTACTAGACTATGGAGATATTTTATATATGAATGCTTCCGCTCAGTGTTTGAGATCAATTGACACCCTTTACCACGGCACATTGAGATTTACTTTAAATTGCAAAACCCTTACGCACCACTGCACTTTGCATACCAGGGTTGGCTGGCCTTCTCTAGTCACTCGTAGGCTCAGTCACTGGTATACTTTTATTTATAAAGCCATTTTGGGTTTACTACCTTTTTATTTGGGCATGTTTATTGTTCAGAAATGTGGTGGGTACTCTCTTCATTTGCTGGACTTTATCCTGCTAACTGTTCCAAATGTCTGAACTGTATTTGGTAAAAGGGCTTTTATGTACTCTGCGCCATCGGTTTGGAACGCCTTACAAAATACTTTTAAACTGGAAGAACTTGTCCCGATTGGTGTTTTTAAATCACTGATGAAGACTTTTGAGGCTGATTCCCTGACCTGTCAATGTTTTTAATTGGCTGTTTTATGATTTTGTTATACTCTTGTGAATTCTATGGTTTTTACTAGATTACTTGTAGTTTTCATGATGTCTGTCTGTAATTGTGTAATGACTTGTTGCTGCCTATCTTGGCCAGGACGCTCTTGAAAAGAGATTTCAAATCTCAATGAGCCCTTCCTGGTTAAATAAGAAAATGCCACCAGCGGTCTTTTCACAGTCCCCAGATCCAGAACAAATTCAAGGAAATGTACAGTATTATACAGAGCCATGAGTGCATGGAACTCCCTTCCATCTTATATAGCGCAAGGGAACAGCAAACCTGGTTTCAAAAAACAAAAAAAGCAACACAACACCTCTTCCTCATGTGACCTACATGTTGTATGTACTGACATGTATGTGTAACTGATAGATGTGTAACAGTTTAACTTTACGCCGTCCCCTCGCCCCGACACGGGCGCGAACCAGGGACCCTCTGCACACATCAACAGTCACCCACGAAGCGTCGTTACCCATTGCTCCACAAAAGCCGCGGCCCTTGCAGAGCAAGGGGCAACCCTACTTAATGTCTCAGAGCAAGTGACGTAACTGATTGAAATGCTACTAGCGCGCACCCGCTAACTAGCTAGCCATTTCACATCCGTTACAGATGCACACACACAAAAGTATTTTTCTGTAATGTCTTTTTCATTATGTGTCGGACCCCAGCAAGACTAGCTGTCGCCATTGGCTTCGACCAATGGGGATCCTAATAAATAAGTACAGTAAAGTAGAGTACAGTACATAGTAGACCACACTAAAGTTGAGTACACTATAATGTACTGTATTATACTGTACTCTACGAGACACAACCATTGAGCAGCACATTGAGAATGAAGGGAAGGCCCTCCAGTGGCTTGTTGAGAAATGTGGGAACAGATATCATGTTCTTAACAATAAGAACAGGGAAGAACTGCTGGAGAAGAGAGAGGAGATGGTTTCAGGAAACAGAGGAGGACATTAACAGATAACGAGAAAGAGACTAAAGAAGACAGAAGAGAGAGCAAAACAAAGACTGATGAAGGTGCAGGAACAGAATGGGTGTGTTTCTGTCAGTCTCTGTTTAGCGAATTTGGATTATTCAACTGTGTTGCTGTGCAGCACACAACAGCTACAGTGATGCAACACACTAACCTGCATAGTTGCATGTAAAACTAAAAGCTGCTCGCCAGCAGCTTTTTGAGAGTCTGCAAAATCATGCAAAATGCACGTTTCTGTAAAGAGAGCAGACTGAGTGTCATAATACCGGATAATTTTTGTTGTTATTGGCCCTCACTTATTAAACAAGATCTGAGTGTATATGAGGAAATCAGACTTGGTTGTTTGTGTACACACACTAGAGATGAACAGAATGACACTCCCTCACTACATAATAAGTAGACCACTGCTGCATAATCTACTTTGTGTTGAGTGTGACACAGAGCAGCCTGTGAAGGTCACCATGTTAAGCAGCACAAGAAAAGAGGGAGGGGAAGATGTACAGATGATAAAATGCCATTTAGGTAGAGATGATCTTGAAGACACAGGAGACTTAAAAAATGACAAACACAAACACATAACAATGTCTACAATTGATATTCTATGTATAATAATGATTAATTCGCTGAGAAACACAGAAGAGAGTGAAGGGAAGGCCCTCCAGTGGCTTGTTGAGAAATGTGGAAACAGGTATCATGTTCTTAACAATGAGAACAGGGAAGAACTGCTGGAGAAGAGAGAGGAGATGGAAGGAAACATAAAGTGTTTCAACCAAATGAAAAGGACAGGTACTCAAATGTCAAGAAGAGGTGGAGGGCAGTACCAGCAGCAATAAGGAGAACAGGGAGCAACCAGTTGTTTCCTCCAGAAAGTGACTATTATTCTGGTTAATCCTGTAACAGAAATGTTTGCAGCAAGTGTGTTACATCATGTCTTCCTCTACTGTCCTCTCCTCAACTCCTCTCCATTGCATTGGGTTCCATTTTGAAGGCATACCTGTATGATTGAATTGAGAGTTCAAATATAGGACATGTTATGCAATGCTAAAACTTGTTCATAACTATATATGCTTGAGGATTTCTTAAAACATTGTTTTCATATAATTCTACTGGTCATGATGTGAAAGAAAGATTTAATTACAAAAAAGTATCCGTGAAGGTGTTGTTGTGTTGTTCCACAGTGAGTGGATCGATGCCAATAAGAGCATGGAGCAATCAGTTTCTTCCTCCAGAAGGTGAGTATTATTCTAATTAACCTTGTAACATTAACCAATGTAGCAATTGTGTAGCAGTCATCTCCTCGTCTTGTGTCCTCTCCTTTATTTCTCTGATCAGACAGTGAAAGCCAGCCGAATGCGCTTCCACCATATTGTTTTTTAACCTAAAGTATTTCCTGTTTTTATGAAAAGGAGGAGACAAGGTGACAACAGACTGTTTTCTTTTATTTTCTCCTTAATTTGCCGTTTTCCTCTTTAGACGGGAATTGTAGACTTTAGCTCATACACAATTTAAAATAAACCGCTACTTCCAGTATTCCTGTCTACCTTGGTAAAGCACATCTCTCCCTACACCATGTTTGATGTATATGTTCCACCACCTCACCGTCAACCCAGCATGGAAGAAAAAGAACATGCAACAATGCGCAGCACATCTTGATTCTAAATTCCAAAGGAATATACCTAGATTGTATCTAAAAACCCACCATTGATTCCCTTGTAACTTTCACAGATGGCACCACCGTTGTGTTGAGGTATAGCTGTTGTTTCAGTGATTTGATAAAAGGCAAACCACCACATACTGTTAGTTTCCTTGTTGTTCCCCAGTGAGTGGAGATGGCAGATCTGATACCCTGTCTCTTGGAAGCTCTGGATACAGCTCCCAGACATAACTACCAGCATCTGACCACTGGTTTGGATCACATAGTTCTGGAACCCTGCTCCTTGAATCTAGAATGGTCTCTCTGACTTCCATTTGAGTGTCTGACTTCAGAGGCCAAAGAGGATTCAAGGAGAAGCCGTGAAGTGGCTCAGAGTGCTGTGAGTCACTCTGATGTCACTCCAGACATTGGGACATGACAGAATAAAGATAGATTACATCTGACACTTTTAACAGAACTGATGGAAAAGTTCAAGTTTGAGAATTACATGCAAAAATTCACTAACAGATGATCAACGTGATACATTGTAAACTCTTTATTATTGTGTAGTGTAATGCTCATCTAGGGACCAGCACTGATAATTATCATAAGGTTAGATGTGATGGTAAAATGCATCTGACTTGTGTATTAGATGTTTTAATATTGACATTTCTAGCAGAGGAATAACATACTGCATCAAGTGTTATGCACAGAATTGATTAGCGGTATCAATAGTTTTCATAACAATCCTTATTTCAGGAAGCTAGTCTCCGATAGTGGGACCAACTGTGGGCCATAACGAGGTGTTTGTAGGTGAGAAGTTCAGGCAGAAATAAAATACATTTTCTACTAAACTACAAGATACTGTTGATGTTAAAATTTTTATTGGCATTTCATGTTATAGTGAATACTCTGACAGTACCAATGTGTCAGTATGCATCACATTATGGTTTCTTGAGGAGAAATGTAACAGCTATTTAAATAAGGAAATCCAACACTGTGCCAATTTTAGTTCAGAAAAGTTTTAATAGTTTAAATTGAAGTTGAAAAGAATTGGGTGGATAAACATAACATACATATTTGCATCAGGTCTAGAAACCATAAAGAACACCGAAGGTCTAGGTCATAGGCTAGGACCTAGAGGAAAGAACTAGTGAAACAAATGGAACTGTGCCACAATGACTTGTCACCCTTGATAAGTAGTCATCTTCCCATTAAGGACCAATGTCACATATCACCATGGTGTCATGAGTACCACTGTCAAACGTTTTGAACGAACAACAAGGCTTAATTCATAACGGGAATAATAAATCCTGAATTCAAAATATTAGTCAAACTAGTAAAGTTAAGGTTAATTATGATTTTAATAAAGGCCCTCAGTCCTGCATCAGTTTGAATAATTTTTGGTTAAAAAAATATATAAAATAAATACCTATGGCCCCTTTTTCTCAGTGTGGGCTTTACCGTCTTGGCCGTCTGAGTCTCTGACGTCAGCTATTAAGACTTAAAATACTGTCATGGATGTTGTTGAGGTTTTCCCATGTGAATTACTTATTATACTTTATCATTTATAACCTAGTTCTAGGATCTGTGACTAACGTAATACCGATTTGTAAAAAAAATAAATACATTTTTACACAAAAGAGCCTTTGTGAGATACAAGTAGGGCGTTCTGGAAGCAGCTCAATGTGGGTGAGTTGACTACAAAGAACTCAATGCTAGACTGCAGGACTGAGTTTTCCATAAGAATATTCATGAAATACATATTTGTACACAAATGACCAGGATAAGGGTTCAAACTCACTCACTCCGTCTCACATGACTCAACCTGATTTAATTGTCCACTGAAACTAATTTGCAGGCATACAGAAGGTCCAATGAGATAGGTAACATAAAGGAGACTAAAGAGATTACCCATAAAGTATTAACCCCTAACTTCATTTCCAGGCAGATCAGTGGTAGAGACTAGTTACGTTACAAAGGGAAGCAACATGACTGTCTGTTTGGCCTGCACGGTGGTGCTTGTTATTAGTCTACTCCCTACAGTTGCTCCTTTGAAAACAGTAATGCTTCTGGTAGCTCCCTTAGCATCCATCCACTGTCTTAGTATTACAGTCTACGTGCGTCAAGTCAACCCCACTTTCAAAGATACTACACTGACAGCCACAGAGCACAGGAACCATTTCTACAAGATGAGATGAATTGATAAAGATTCAATTAGAGCATGCAACTCTACCGGCACACATTACAGTCTAATCTCAAGCAAGTCAGGAAGCATTTTGTATGATACAGAACAAAGTTGCTTTCCTTCCAATGACGTGTGATCTGCCAGAACCAATGACCCAGTCTCCAGTCTGTCACTGTGTTTGTTCTCAACCAGTAAATCTGCTGCCTCATGGACCTATCTGTACTCAGCACAGTGGTTGAGTGACCACACACTGTGCCTGTAAGTGCAAATACCACTGGTGCCTCAGGCCACTTCAAACCAGGCAACACCCCATTCCAGAGAGGTTAACTAACACATTCACACCTTCATGCTGGAAGCTGAACAAAGTAAACAGAACAATAATATACCTTTCTCATCTGCACTCCTTCGCAATAAAACAACACTAATCAAAACAGCAAATTATAACCAAAGTCAAGCAAAGACAATAATACTCTGAGATGATTTCTTGTCGTCAGTGACATCTCCTTTCAGAACCCAGCTAGGTTCTAAAGTCCAAGAGCAAGAAGCCCTTTCATCCACATCTTGTAGAGACACAGCAGACCTAAAACCTGTACTGAAAACCTTTCAAAAACAGTAGTTTAGTTCAACTTGAAATCTTCAAAACATCTCAAGCACTAAAAGCTAAAGAGTTTGTGAGAAATTAATCACCCTTCCTCTCCTTTACAAGCATAGTAAAAGAGCCCCATAACTCTCCAAACAGGTTCACAGTTCTTAGCTTGTTTATCTCTCATGAGTTTTCTCCTTCTGCTCCCCACTGGGGCCATTGGGCGGCGGCTTGTTGCTGAAGTTCCAGTCGACAGGGTTGAGGAGCTGCATGGTCTTCTTGTGCGTCCAGATGGGGTTGATGATCACTGTGAGCAGGGCCAGGCCAGTGTAGAAGAGGATGCGCTGGGGCAGAGCCACGTACATGTTCATCTCCCCCCAGTGGCTCCAGCTCACCCACCACATGTAGTACGTGAGCACCATGCGGCAGTGGAACATGTGGATCATCACCCACTGGTTGGCCTTCCAGAATAGCGTCCTCGCCCAGCCTGCCTGGAGGGGAGAGAAAACATATACTTGTACGGATTGGGCAGGGGATAAAGACTGTCACAGTGTTTGGGGTCGTCGTCATCTGTAACAATGTACAGTGCCTTCAGAAAGTCATTAATAAAAAAACGTAAAACTGAAATGTCTGGAGTCAACAAGTATTCAACACCTTTGTTATGGGAAGCCTAAATAAGTCCAGGAGTAAACATTCACATAATAAGTGGCATCTACTCATTCTGTGTTCATTAATAGTTGTTAACATGATTTTGAAATGACTACCACATCTCTGTACCCCACACATACAGATCATTTTAAGGTCCCTCAATCAAGTAGTGAATTTCAGGCACAGATTCAATCAAAGACCAGGAAGGTTTGCCAATGTCTCATAAAGAAGGGTAACTACTGGTAGTTGTGTAAAAATAAAATCTGACACTGAATATTAATTTGAGCACGGTGAAGTTATTAAATCAGGCTTGGATGGTGTATCAATAAACCCAGGGAATACAAAGATACATGATACAGGCGTCCTTCCTGACTCAGTCGCCGGAGAGGAAGGAAACTGATAAGGGATTTCATCATGTGGCCAATGAGGATTTTAAAACAGTTACATAGTCTAATAGTTGTGAGAAAAGTGAGGATGGCTCAGCAACATTGTAGTTAGTCCACAATACTAACCTAAATGACAGAGAAAAAAAGTGAAGACTATACAGAATAAAAATATTCCAAAACATGCATCCTGTTTGCAACAAGGCACTTAAGTAAAACTGCAAAATATGTGGCAAAGAAACAAACTTTTTCTCCTGAATACAAAGTGTTATGTTAGGGGCAAATCCAACACATCACAGAGTACCATTCTTCATATTTTCAAGCATGGTGGCTGCTGCATCATGTTATGGATATGCTTCTCATCGGCACGGACTAGGGAGTTTTTTTTGTTGATAAAAATAAACAATACAGCTAAGCACAGGCAAAATCTTAAGAGGAAAACCTGGTTCAATCTGCTTTCCCACAGACACTGGGAGACAAATTCACCTTTCAGCAGGACAATAACCTAAAACACAAGGCCAAATCTACATTGGAGTTGCTTACCAAAATGATATTGAATATTTCTGAGTGGCCTAGTAACAATTTTGACTTAAACTAGGCTTGAAAATCTATGGCAATCTTTCTTATCAAAATATATGAGTGTTTTATTTTATATAAACTTAGCAAAAAAATAAACGTCTTCTCACTGTCAACTGCGTTTTTCCCCCAGCAAACTTAACATGTGTAAATATTTGTATGAACATAAGATTCAACAACTGAGACATAAACTGAACAAGTTCCACAGACATGTGACTAACAGAAATGGAATAATGTGTCCCTGAACAAAGGGGGGGGGGGGTTCAAAATCAAAAGTAACAGTCAGTATCTGGTGTGGCCACCAGCTGCATTAAGTACTGCAGTGCATTTCCTCCTCATGGACTGTACCAGATTTGCCAGTTCTTGCTGTGAGATGTTACCCCACTCTTCCACCAAGGTACCTGCAAGTTCCCGGACATTTCTGGGGGGGAATGGCCCTAGCCCTCACCCTCCGATCCAACAGGTTCCAGACGTGCTCAATGGGATTGAGATCCAGGCTCTTCGCTGGCCATGGCAGAACACTGACATTCCTGTCTTGCAGGAATTCACACACAGAGCGAGCAGTATGGCTGGTGGCATTGTCATGCTGGAGGGTCATGTCAGCATGAGCCTGCAGGAAGGGTACCACATGAGAGAGGAGGATGTCTTCCCTGTAACGCACAGCGTTGAGATTGCCTGCAATCTCAACAAGCTCAGTCCGATGATGCTGTGACACACCGCCCCAGACCATGACGGACTTTCTACCCCCAAATCAATTCCGCTCCTCGGTGTAACGCTCATTCCTTCGTCGATAAATGTGAGACAAAACCGCAACTCATCAGTGAAGAGCACTTTTTGACAGTCCTGTCTGGTCCAGCGACGGTGGGTTTGTACACATAGGCGACATTGTTGCCGGTGATGTCTGGTGAGGACCTGCCTTACAAGAGGCCTACAAGCCCTCAGTCCAGCCTCTCTCATCCTATTGTGGACAGTCTGAGCACTGATGGAGGGATTGTGCGTTCCTGGTGTAACTCGGGCAGTTGTTGTTGCCATCCTGTCCTGCAGGTGTTATGTTCGGATGTACCGATCCTGTGCAGGTGTTGTTACACGTGGTCTGCCACTGCGAGGACGATCAGCTGTCTGTCCTGTAGCGCTTTCTTAGGCGTCTCACAGTTCGGACATTGCAATTTATTGCCCTGGCCACATCTGCAGTCATCATTCCTCCTTGCAGCATGCCTAAAGCATGTTCACGCAGATGAGCAGGGACCCTGGGCATCTTTCTTTTTGTGTTTTTCAGAGTCAGTAGAAATACCTCTTTAGTGTCCTAAGTTTTCATAACTGTGACCTTAATTGCCTACCGTCTGTAAGCTGTTAGTGTCTTACCGACCGTTCCACAGTTAATTAATTGTTTATGGTTCATTGAACAAGCATGGGAAACAGTGTTTAAACCCTTTACAATGAAGATCTGTGAAGTTATTTGGATTTTTACGAATTATCTTTGAAAGACAGGGTCCTGAAAAAGGGATGTTTCTTTTTTTGCTGAGTTTAAATTTTTCATAAATCTTAGAACTTTTCTTCCACTGACATTACGAGTATTTTTTGTAGGCCCTTGACCAAAAGTTACAATTAAATCCATTTTAATCCCACTTTGAGAATACTTTCTGAAGTGACGTGAAATCTCATGTGACTTTAGTCTATTTTGTAATTTTTTTTACTCCTTTTTCTCACCAATTAGTAGTTACAGTCTTGTCTCATCGCTGCAACTCCCATAAGGACACGGGAGAGGCAAAGGTCGAGAGCCTCCGAAACACAACCCAACCAAGTCGTACTGCTTCTTGACAATGCTCACTTAACCCAGAAGGCAGCCGCACCGATGTGCTACACCTGGCCACCGTGTCAGCGTGCACTGCACCCGGCCCACCACAGGAGTCGCTAGTGCGCGATGGGACAAGGACATTCCTGCCGGTCAAACCCTCCCCTAACCCGGACGACGCTGGGCCAATTGTGCGCCACCCCATGAGTCTCCAGGTCGCGGCCAGCTGCGACAGAGCCCGGACTCGAACCCAGAATCTCTAATGACACAGCTAGCAGTGCCTTAGACCACCGCGCCGCTCGGGAGGCCGACTTGGGTCTATTTTTGCCTAGAAATTCCCCTTTCTCAAAATGGCCATCTGTACATTCATCATCGTTGCAAATCATGTCAAGGTGCTGGTCTCAGTGTTGAGTATGTAAACAGAAAAGGGGAATTGAAATCCATCTGTGCTTTTTATGTCTAGCCCACCAGTAAAACAACTGAACTATAAGAAAATGAATACGCTTACAGTACAGTGTCACAAATGGAGTCAATCAACAAAACAGTAACATACTGTATAGAGAATATGATGAAAGGCACCAGACAGACACAAACACTCCTTTACCTTTAGTAACATCCAGGAGATGCAGGTGAAGGGTGTGCTCATCTCCAGCAGCAGAGTGACCATGGGCAGGTAATGTCCTAGTGAGTCCCAGACCACCGCCCCAGCAAACCCTGACAGGGCAAAGAAATGATGGGCGGCCAGGGGAAGGTCGAAAGCCCTGAACACCACACTGGAGGCATGCAGCGCCACATTCTCAAACAGAAAGAAGCCTGTGGCTGTGAGCACAGTGAACCAAGACCAGTCTTCCTGACCTCTGACCCTGTCCCTGGACACGGCCGACTCCTCGGTCAGCGCCCGTAGGCCCGCCACCGTGCTCTGGAGTCCAAACGCGGCCCGTGTGGTCGCCAGGTTCCAGAACACCTTCTCCTTAGCCAGCAGAGAGCGGTAGGTCTGGGAGAGAGCCATGGACACCAGGTGGGAGAGGAGGAACACGGCCGTGTAGAAGGCAAAGCCCAGGCCGATGACCTGGAAGCGAAGGCCCCAGGAGAAGTAGCCCGGACTGGGGTCGCCGGGGCCCTTGAATGCCGGCAGGGTGCTGGCCTGCTCGGAGATCATGTTGGTTTGTGTGTGGATGGATTATGTCTGTTGAAGGTCTCACAGAGTTGAGTGACCCTGTGATCACTGAAAGATCTCATGGGTTAGTCATCAACCACCCTGCAACAGGAATTAAAGCCAAAACACATTGGTCAATGTTCATAAAATAGTTATGACATGTCAACATTTGCTAGATGGCGTTTGAAAATGACTCTCTATATGTAGCCAAAAACATGATCAGTTATTGTTGACCCAAGATAAGTGATGTCTGTGTATTAACTACCGTCTGTTTGAAATAACACCGAGGCACAAGACGAGAGAAGTGAGTGACTTCACATCTTATTTCGTTTGACAGACGATAACATAAGATATCGGGCACCTTTTTTGCCCAAGGAAATTCGTCTGACCATGGTGTGTCAAATTAAATTAAATCTGATAAATGCAACAACGTGGCTAAATCAGTTAGATACGTTGTTAGATGGTTGCGAAAAAAGGAGGCCAGTTTACTAGAATCTGAAACATTACACCATTGTTTACACTCTGTTGACTGTAACATTGTTCCACTCAGGCACAATTGCGATACCTTAGCTGCAACATTGTTGCAGGCTGTTTCTCAACTGTATCAGAACAGAATGTAATGACACAAAACAAACAGCTGTTTGTGGCTAGTCATCGCCATTGTAGCAATAAGTATTTTTTGTCCTACAAAGCATAAGAATGTGTTACCTTATTTGTTCATTATTGGCAAACATCAGTGTGTACTACTGTGAAATCAAAGATATTCCATCCGATCAGCAGCGGGTTTGTTATCAATTTGGGCTTCTTCTTCTTCTTCTTCGGTGGGGTTTATCGGCGGTTGTCATCCAACGTTATGCTGCATTACCGCCACCTACTGTACTAGAGTGTTGGCCAAAGACAGGGAGAAACGAAATTCTACCTGTTAGCCCCGTTGCTCTTAAAAAATGTAACAAAATATTTGAGACTATATCTAATGATGTTCTACACTAAGTGCTTGTTGAGCCAGTACATCAACAACCTTGTTCCCCTCCACCCTCACATATGCTGGGACCCATGTACATTTTATCTGTATACCCATCTGCCTAATCCTGCCATGGGCTTGTAGCACCTCATAAAGCAGGTATTATCTGCTATGTGAAGTAAATGACTGTAGACTCATCAACACTGCACATGAATCAGAGCAAATAACTTCTCTGTCTGGCTTGACTTCCTCCACCCACTGCAAGGCCAATAGTATGGCCATCAGCTCTGCCGTATATACAGCCAGATGATCTGTAATACGTTTCCTGACTGCCACCCCACATTCCTGCACTACAAATGCTGACCCAGAACATCCTGTACTTGGATCTTTCAAACCATCTGTGTATATGGCCACAAAATCCTGATACACAGTATCCAGACGTCTCTGAAACAAATCACATGGATCAACACCCTCCCTATCTTTCTGTAGTCTCTTCAACACTTCTAGATCAACTACTGGAGGCGGGAGTAGCCATGGTGGATTTACAGGAATAGCTACCGTTGGACTAAACTCCCTTCCATACAGTCCCATCTCATTCGCCTGGATTTTACCCACCCACCCAAAACTCGTATTCTGTCTTCGCTCATGTTCCCAGCATGCATGTAAAATCCCTTTCGCAGGATGAGACACCCCATGTCCCTGTAGGTTGACCCAATAATTCATTGCCAGCTGCTGTCTCCTAATCTGCAATGGCATATCCCCCATGCAGTGCAGCCACTGGGATCAATTTGGTCGCTAGCAAGAAAACTGAAAATCCCACCCTATGAGTTTCCCTGCTCTCCTATTGGTCAACACTACTCAGGCAAGTGTATTACTGTGTTTCTATTGGCCCTGGCAAGAAAACAGGAAGTCCCACCCTATGAGTTTCCTTGCTCTCCTATTGGTCAACACTACTCAGGCAAGTGTATTACTGTGTTTCTATTGGCCCTGGCAAGAAAACAGGAAGTCCCACCCTATGAGTTTCCCTGCTCTCCTATTGGTCAACACTACTCAGGCAAGTGTATTACTGTGTTTCTATTGGCCCTGGCAAGAAAACAGGAAGTCCCACCCTATGAGTTTCCCTGCTCTCCTATTGGTCAACACTACTCAGGCAAGTGTATTACTGTGTTTCTATTGGCCCTGGCAAGAAAACAGGAAGTCCCACCCTATGAGTTTCCCTGCTCTCCTATTGGTCAACACTACTCAGGCAAGTGTATTACTGTGTTTCTATTAGCCCTGAAAACATCATGTTATTAATCCCTAAATCATGTGATGGCATCTCATCTGCAATGTTTGAGGTATTGTTGTCATATAGATCAGTAATTAGTGAATTATTGAATTACACTGCCACAGCCTATTTACTAGTTTAAATGGAGTAAAGAAAAGCAAATAATGAGACACCACCCAGTCCCTCTCCAACTTTTAAATGTTTTTCATAAAAAAATTAATTGCAGAAGTATTTACATCAGATGATATCAGCAATGATTAAACTACTTTTAAGAGGCAAAATCTTCAAAGTGTTAATTTGTAAAATGTTTGTAAAAAAAAATAAATGCAGTTGTGATGTGTTTAAAATAACAGAGATTAAAAAAAAGAACAACAACAAAATCAGTAAACATTTCAACATATAAAACATATATAAATGCATCTTTGCTGAACAGGTGAACAAATACAAATATCAATGTAACAGTGTCAATACAAAAAGACAATGAATAAACAAATCATACATTCAGTATCAGTATTTTGCATGCTATCACAACAGTTTATCAAAATAACCCGAACAAAGTAACAAATTGATAACAAAACACAAGTAAAAGCCCAAAAAATTGTTTCAATGAGGCATATATCATATATTAATATATTTATTATATATATTTCTTTACAAATAAATAATATTTGGCATTATATTCATCCTCACTATAGATATGATATACAAGAGATGAAAATAGTTTAGCTAAATAACTACCTTTTGAATTTGTCTAGTCATTTCACTTTCCGAGATCCAGGAAGTGGTGTATCAGTGTGTCATCTTCGTGTTTTCTCCAAGATGTTGCCAAGAAAAAGACCCCTCATAAATAGTAGTGTTCCAAAGCAGATAGACAAAACAAGGCCAAACCAGTAGTGTGGCCATCGATGAAGAGGAACTGTCCTAGTCACCGATGAAACATGTTGGGGAAAGAGGTAAAGTACAGTAGGTGGGGGTTCTACATTTGCTTAAAGAATATTGCAGTTATTTTTCTGCTGCCTTCATTAGAATGAAACTAAACAAAATACTACTTTAATCTGTGGTATCAGTTTCAGACTGTTTTATCTATAGTCAAAATGAAGATGACAAAATAAATCAAATGTAAAACAAACTACATGCCACATTTACCAGAGACTTTGTTTCCTTCTGAATTCATACCCAATGAGCAGTCATTTTACACCCTCAACCACACCAGCTGACACTATGTCCCATAGACATTTGACTTGATTTGATTAAAGCCTGGAAAAACACAGGGTCTCATTGTTTGGCTGGTTATAGCTGAATGACTAGAACTGTCTGGTTGTGTGTGTTCTGCAAGGGTTACCCATTTGGACATACAGTGGAAATAATATGTGGGCATGGAAAGGATATGGTGTAATAAATCAAGGGAAAACAATATTATAAATCCCATGTTAAAAATAATTATACATTAATAACTGAAAAAAAGAACTTGGGCGCCATCTAATGGACTAAATTGGCACTGTTATACTTACAGGTACAACAAATGTAGGCAGTTTACCCTAAATAGATCTGGACTAAGGTAAACCAACAGTAGAGAACCAATGGTTGTCTGTGGCAGGATTGAGAATACGATTTTAGAATATGGCACAATTTGTTATTCTATAAATGGCACTGGTAGTGGTATGTATAAAATGTAACTCTATAATGAGTAATTCAAATGCAGAGCACAGAACGAATTCTTCTCATGAATGGAATGGTAGTAAAACATATGCAGCATGCTTTTCAATACTGAACATCCACTATAACTCCTCCGATCCTCCTTGTACATTTTTGTATTCCACTTTTTATTTCCTCGACCTTTCAAACACTCATCACACAGACATATAAAGAATTGAAAAAAAATCTAAGTTATGCATGAATATGCTGCTAAATCCATTGTGGTTAGATTGAATCTGAGCTTTCAATCTGAGTTGCTAGCTCTCTGCCTGGGCTACTTGTCATACCTTAGGCCATGTCACCATTCATAATGCTTCTATGAGTATTGAGGGTTGTCTGGATGGAATCCAACTGGAAATTGTACTGTAGATTAGGAACCACCAAGTAGAGGACAGCTGTCCCATCAAGGCAAACAATAGAGAAGGAAAGTTACAATATTTGGCACACACTCATAAAAGCAAATGCACACTCTTGCACGCACACACACAAACCCTGATGAATTTGCATATAAGTATACACACACCTCTGTCATTTCAGTGACACACTGTAAAAGAAGCAGAGATCATGTCAGAGTGTGTATCCTCCAGGGATGCCAGGGCTGATATTGAAACAAACCAGATATATATAAGCCATACAGTGCTGTGATCACTATGTACTTTACCCTGTCATCTTCAACAGTAGAGGCAGTAGAGTACAATCATCAGCACTTTTGCTTCCAAGGACCTTTGAGGCTGTCTGGTTGATCTTTCCAAGGACCTTTAAGGGATGTCACTTACGTAAGCCCCCCTTTCTCTGTCATCACATACTACAGTATATGAGAAAAGCTCACCAACACTGTCAGATTCTATAACTACAGAACAGCCTTGCAGCATGATGGAACAACAGCGGTTAGACTTCAAAGCAGAGATCCCAGCCTCACCTAGGTCAGCATGTGTCCGTGTGAGTCTTTCTCTGCCACTGCTGCACGTCTGTCTGCGTACAACTGTAGGAACAGCAGGGGAACATTGCTAACCTGCCAACACAGATCCTGGCTTCCTGCACGACACACAAGGGTGCACTGCAGCTACAGCACTGTAGTTTTGGCTAGGTTGGTTCCCTCCCTCCAACGATATGACATCACATCACTCAGATAGATTTATGCAGACAGAAGCCAGATCTTCACTCACAATGGAAAGGAATGTTTCCACATTCACACTCGCTTAATCTATACTAACTAGTCATGATACAAAATTAAGCCATGGAAGAGAAAGATAACTGATTCAAATGAGGTAAAGATGAAATGATATGATATTGAAAAAAAATCGAACTATTTTCTGTATCCCGCAACCAACTGTGATATGCTGCATAACAAGTCATAATTTCCATCTGATTTGTGTTGTTCCCAAACATCTATAATTGAACTGACCCCCAGGACAAGGCTATCAAAACCTGATCTTTTAGGATGACAGAGATTAAAGTATGTGTGTGTGTGTGCGTGTGTGTCCCTGCTGAGCCACACTGTTACTGTCGGACCACTAAGGGGGTAACAGTTGGGTCATGTCTCTACGGAGCGATAGACGAGTGGACTTGGAGATGCGGTGACCCTCCAGTTACCCCATGTTCTTGAAGCCATCAACAAAGTGCCACAACAAGACCGATCCTCCAACCCAAACAGAACACAAAGGGACTCCAGTCTGCTGAAAGGTACTGACTGCAATATAACGAATATTTCTCTCTCTCTCTCTCTTCCTCTCTCTCCCTCTCCCTCTCTCCCTCCCTACCTCCCTCCCGCTCTCTCTCTCTGGATCAGTTACAGTAGAAGCCAGGTGTAGGCAGCCTATTAGCAAAACTAAACAATTATCATTTTCTCAGTCACAAAAATAGATATTTCAGACTTGAGCTGTATCAAATAGCTAAGAGAGTGCTACTGTAAGTGTTGCATTGATTGTTTAACCAGTACTGGATCGACTAAGTAAAAAGCAACACCACTGACTTGGTTCATAACCACTACAGTGCATTGAATCAGAAAAAGAATTTCCAAAAGTGCCCCTCAAATCAACACACGTCATCCCTCACCCCAACAACTCTAGCTCTAGGGCTTTTCAGGCCTCCTCAAGCATCTTATGGGAACTGATCCATACCCTGGTCACTGCCATTCTCTGTCTCATTATTACCCAGGGACCCTACAGTCCCCTCAACGTCTACATCACAGAATCATATTAGGCCCCTGGAGTGCATGTCTGAGCTGTGAGAGAGGAAAATAACCCCAGTTTAACAATGACTCATATTCCCTACAGTACCATCCAGACACAAGAGAACAACTCAAGTCTCTCCAACTTCACATTTGTCATGTCTTTGCTATCAGCCGGGGATCAAAAAGCATTATTCTTCCCTCATATCTCTTCACTCTGGGACTGTTTTACATTATTACCTTTTGGAGTAACCGCTACAAGGTAATAACGTGCTACAGTCCCAAACAGTCACACACCGCGCGTGTCTGGTAGATAATCAACAATAGATAGCTTTGTTCTCATCAACGAAAATATGTCACTCCTGTGTGTTTGAGTGTTGTTTGTTTAGAAACTGTTATTCCCGGGTTGACATCTAGGGGAAAAATTACAGAAGTACTTTTTTGATGCGACATGATATGTAGGAAGGGATGGAGAAACGAGGTGAAAAATCAACCATGTGATTAAGAATACTAATTTACTCTCTTGCAATTCAAATACAACAATAGTGTTGTGAACTTTGTACATTTCCCTTTAAAATCAGAGAATTATAAGAAGTGCAAAAGTGCATTATTCTACGTATATATTTGATCTAAAGAACTATGCAAACGTTCCACAGCATTTCTTCCCCCACTGCAATGATATTATGTGAAAAATGTTTTTTGCATGTTGTCTGCTTCAAGTAAATGTTGTTACATGTGAAATGTCAACAGTATCGGGAACTCTAGGGGATAGTCTGGAATGGAGAAAGGTAATGAGCTTGATTCAGAAATCTTTAAATAACATTTTCTACCGTGAGGCTCGCTTGAACCTTTGACTGCTACCTGACTTGGTAGAAAGCTGCATTTTCCAACATTGACAACATTGACCAAACCAGAGGTTACTGTGATTTCACAAAACAGACGTTTCAGAAGGGATGACCTGTCCCTTGGTCAGAAGCTACAGTGTGGTATGCACAGTTGAGGTATTTCAAGCACTAGCACTTTCAAGTAGGTTCACTTCAATCATGTGTGATTGTTAGCTTATGAGCACAATTGGAAACAAAAGTAGGATAATTGCAGGGGTTTCCAAGAGTTGCAGTCATCAATTTGTAACTGGGTTTGCATTCTCTCTAGTTGCCGGTAGGTTTCAAAGCTGCACTTTGCACATTTTGAAAAATACAGACTTACCGTTCCAGGATGATTCAATGAGAGCTTTTGAAGTTGTGTATTCCGTCATGTAACACTATTAAACTAACAAACAATAACAACTCATGGGGAAACCAAGGAGAAGATAAACCAATGATGAATCAATTTTTATATATGTATACAGTACCAGTCAAAAGTTTGGACAGACCTACTCATTCAAGGGTTTTTCTTAACTTTATTATTTCTACATTGAAGAATAACAGTGAAGACATCAAAACTATGAAATAACACATATGGAATCATGTAGTAACCAAAAAAAGTGTTACATCAAAATATATTTTATATTCTTCAATGCAGCTACCCTTTGCCTTGATGACCTCCCAGGTGGCGCAGTGGTCTAGGGCACTGCATCGCAGTGCTAGCTGCGCCACCAGAGTCTCTGGGTTCGCGCCCAGGCTGGGCTGGGTTCGCGCCCAGGCTCTGTCGCAGCCGGCCGCAACCGGGAGGTCCGTGGGGCGACGCACAATTGGCATAGCGTCGTCCGGGTTAGGGAGGGTTTGGCCGGTAGGGATATCCTTGTCTCAGTATGTAAAAATGTAATAAAATGTATGCACTCTACTGTAAGTTGCTCTGGATAAGAGTGTCTGCTAAATGACAAAAAAAAAAAAAAAAAAAGACAGCTTTGCACACTCTTGGCATTCTCTCAACCAGTTTCATGAGGTAGTCACCTGGAATGCATTTCAATTAACAGGTGTGCCTTGTTAAAAGTTCATTTATGGAATTTCTTTCCTTGTTAATGCGTTTGAGCCAATCAGTTGTGTTGGGACAAGGTAGGGGTGGTACAGTATACAGAAGATAGCCCTAATCAGGCCTTTATGGTCAAATTGCTGTAAAGAAACCACTACTAAAGGACACCAATAATAAGAAGATACTTGCTTGGGCCAAGAAACATGAGCACTGGACATTAGACCGGTGGAAATCTGTCCTTTGGTCTGATAATCCAAATTTGCGATTATTGGTTCCAACCGCCGTGTCTTTGTGAGACGCAGAGTAGGTGAATGGATGATCTCCGCATGGAGGAGGTGTGATGCTGTGGGGTGCTTTGCTGGTGACACTGTCTGTGATTTATTTAGAATTCGAGGCACACTTAACCAGCATGGCTACCACAGCATTCTGCAGCGATACGCCATCAGTTAGCAACATGGCGCCGACAGACATGGTCATCTCGCTTTGCGTTCTTATGAAACTGTGCAGTATTTTTTTTTCATGTATTATTTCTTACACTGTTACCCCAGGAAATCTTAAGTCTTATTACATACAGCCGGGAAGAACTATTGGATATAAGAGCAACGTCAACTTGCCAACATTACGACCAGGAATACGACTTTCCTGAAGCGGATCCTCTATTTGGACCACCACCCAGGAAAATGAATCGGATCCCAGTAGGCGACACAAAACAACGGCGCCACAGAAGGGGCAGACGGAGCTGTCATCTGGTCAGGCTCCGTAGACAGGCACATTGCTCACCGCTCCCGAGTATACTACTCGCCAATGTCCAGTCTCTTGACAACAAGGTAGACGAATTTCGAGAAAGGGTTGCCTTCCAGAGAGACATCAGAGATTGCAACATTCTCTGTTTCACAGAAACATGGCTCACTCGGGATACGTTATCAGTGTCGGTACAGCCACCCGGTTTCTTCACAGATCGCGCAGATAGAAACAAACATCTTTCTGGTAAGAAAAAGGGCGTTGGTGTATGCCTTATGACTAACGAGTTGTGGTGTGATCATAACAACATACAGGAACTCAAGTCCTTTTGTTCACCTGACCTAGAATTCCTTACAATCAAATGCCGACCGCATTATCAACCAAGAGAATTCAATTTGATTATAATGACAGCAGTGTTTTTCCCCCCCGCCAAGCAGACACCTCGACGGCCCTGAAAGAAGTTCATTGGACTCTATGTCTCCTGACCGCTCCTGTCTCAGCCTCCAGTATTTATGCTGCAGTAGTTTGTGTCGGGGGGCTAGGGTCAGTTGGTTATACCTGGAGTACTTCTCCTGTCTTATCCAGTGTCCTGTGTGAATTTAAGTATGCCTTCTCTAATTCTCTCGTTCTCTCTTTCTTTCTCTCTCTGAGAACCTGAGCCCTAGGACCATACGTCAGGACTACCGGGCATGACGACTCCCTGCTGCCCCCAGTCCGCCTGGCCTTGCTGCTATTCCAGTTTCAACGGTTCTGCCTGCGGTTACGGAACCCATACCTGTCCCAGACCTGCTGTTTTCAACTCTTAATGATCGGCTATGAAAAGCCAACAGATTTATTCCTGATTATTATTTGACCATGCTTGTCATTTATGAACATTTTGAAAATCTTGGCTCTCTCTAATTTTCTCCTTCTCTCTTTCTTTCTCTCGGAGGACCTGAGACCTGGGACCATACGTCGGGACTGCCAGGCGTGGTGGCTCCTTGCTGTCCCCAGTCCGCCTGGCCTTGCTGCTGTTCTGCCTGCGGTTATGGAACCGCCACCTGTCCCAGACCTGTTGTTTTTCAACTCTTAATGATCGGCTATGAAAAGCCAACTGAATATTATTCATGATTATTATTTGACCATGCTTGTCACTTATGAACATTTTTGAACATCTTGGCATAGTTCTGTTATAATCTCCACCCGGCACAGCCAGAAGAGGACTGGCCACCCCTCATAGCCTGGTTCCTCTCTAGGTTTCTTCCTAGGTTTTGGCCTTTCTAGGGAGTTTTTCCTAGCCACCGTGCTTCTACACCTGCATTCTAGCTGTTTGGGGTTTTAGGCTGGGTCTCTGTACAGCACTCGAGATATTAGCTGATGTACGAATGGCTATATAAAATAAACTTGATTGATTGATGTAAACTGGAAACCACATATCCTGAGGCTGCGTTTACTGTAGCTGGGGATTTTAACAAAGTTAATCTGAAAACAAGGCTCCCTAAATTGTATCAGCATATCGAATGTGCGACCCGGGCTGGCAGCATTCTGGATCATTGCTACTACTCCCTCGCCCTCCTTTCGGCAAATCTGACCACGACTCCATTTTGTTGCTCCCAGCATATAGACAGAAACTAAAACAGGAAACGCTCGTGCTCAGGTCTGTTCAACGCTGGTCTGACCAATCTGATTCCACGCTTCAAGAGTGCTTTGATCATGTGGACTGGGATATGTTCCAGATAGCCTCAGACAACAACATTGATGTATACGTTGATTCGGTGAGCGAGTTTATTAGCAAGTGCATTGGTGATGTTTTACCCACGGTGACGATTAAAACATTCCCAAACCAGAAACCGTGGATTGATGGCAGCATTCGTGCAAAACTGAAAGCGCGAAACGCTGCTTTTAATCATGGTAAGGCGACCGGAAACATGACCGAATACAAACAGTGTAACTATTCCCTCCGCAAGGCAATCAAACAAGCTAAGCGTCAGTGTAGAGACAAAGTAGAGTCGTAATTCAACGGCTCAGACACGAGACGTACGTGGCAGGGTCTACAGTCAATCACGCATTACAAAAAGAAAACCAGCCCCGTCGCGGACACCGATATCTTGCTCCCAGACAAACTAAACAACTTCTTTGCTCGCTTTGAGGACAATACAGTGCCACTGACAGGGCCCGCTACCAAAACCTGCGGGCTCTCCATCACCGCAGCCAACGTGAGTAAAATATTTAAACGTGTTTACCCTCGCAAGGCAGCCGGCCCAGACGACATCCCTAGCCGCATCCTCAGAACATGCTCAGACCAGCTAGCTGGTTTGTTTATGGACATGTTCAATCAATCCCTATCTCAGTCTGCTGTTCCCACATGCTTCAAGAGGGCCACCATTGTTCCTGTTCCCAAGAAAGCTAAGATAACTGAGCTAAACAACTATCGCCCCGTAGCACTCACTTGAGTCATCATGAAGTGCTTTGAGAGACTAGTCAAGGATCATATCACCTCCACCCTACCTGACACCCTAGACCCACTCAAATTTGCTTACTGCCCCAAAAGGTTCACAGACGACGCAATCGCCATCACACTGCCCTAACCCATCTGGACAACAGAAATACCTATGTAAGAATGTTGCTCATCGATTACAGCTCAGCATTTAACACCGTAGTGCCCTCCAAACTCGTCATTAAGCTCGAGACCTCGGGTCTCGACCCCACCCTGTGCATTTGGGTCCTGGACTTTCTGACGGGCCTCCTCCAGGTGGTAAGGGTAGGAAACCAAGAAATATGAGCAATGTTTGATACTCAACACTGGGGCCCCACAAGGGTGCGTTCCCAGCCCTCTCCTGTACTCCCTGTTCACCCATGACTGCATGGCTATGCACGCCTCCAACTCAACTCAACTTGATTACCAACAACGACGAGACGGCCTACAGGGAGGAGGTGAGGGCCCTCGGAGTGTGGTATCAGGAAAATAACCTCACACTCAACATCAACAAAACAAAGGAGATAATCGTGGACTTCAGGAAACAGCAGAGGGAGCGGACAAACTGAAATGGTCCACCCACACAGACAGCGTGGTGAAGAAGGCGCAACAGCGCCACTTAACCTCAGGAGGCTGAAGAAATTTGGCTTGTCACCGAAAACACTCACAAACTTTTACAGACGCACAATCGAGAGCATCCTGTCGGGCTGTAATTGTTGGGCTGTGAAATTGTTAGATTACTTGTTAGATATTACTGCACAGTCGGAACTAGAAGCACAAGCATTTCGCTACACTCACATTAACATCTGTGTGTATGTGACCATGTGTATGTGACCAATAAGATTTGATTTGATTTTATCCCATCTGGTTTGCGGTTAGTGGGATTATGATTTGTTTTTAAACAGGACAATGACCCAACTGTGTAAGGGCTATTTGACCAACAAGGAGAGTGATGGAGTGCTGCATTAGATGACCTGGCCTCCACAATCCCCTGACCTCAACCCAATTGAGATCGTTTGGGATGAATTGGACCGCAGAGTGAAGGAAAAGCAGCCAACAAGTGCTCAGCATATGTGGGAACTCTTTCAAGACAGTTGGAAAAGCATTCCAGGTGAAGCTGGTTGAGAGAATGCCAAGAGTGTGCAAAGCTGTCGTCAAGGCAAAGGGTGGCTATTTGAAAAATCTCAAATATAAAATACATTTTGATTTGTTTAACACTTTTTTGGTTACTACATGATTCCATATGTGTTATTTCATAGTTTTGATGTCTTCATTATTATTCTACAAGGTATAACATAGCAAAAATAAAGAAAACCTTTGAATGAGTAGGTGTGTCCAAACTGTTGACTGGTTCTGTACATCTACTAATACATATTTGGTAATGGATGAGGGGTTCTGTGATATCGTACTTAGCGAGGACTGGAGTGGAGATGAACTCAGAAGATGATGACTGTCATGAGGAGACAGATAAAGGAGGGAAGTGTACAGTAGATAGTCTAGAAAAAGGCTAGTTAAAGGAGAGTCTAGTTGAGGGGAAGTCTGAAGGGGGAGACGCCCCTCACCCCTGACCCCTGTCCCAGTCCTCTCAAAGGCGAGTCTGGGCCTCAGGGATATAGATCTCGATGCTGTCTGCTCTCTCTGACACTGAGTTCTGACGGAAGGAAGCTGCACGCTTGGCCGCCATCAGCCTCCTGCGTGCCTCCTGGCGGTGGCGGTCTGGAAGATCCAGGGATTTCTCCCGCGTCACGCCTCTCTTCCCGATCATGGACTTCTTTGGTACGGCAGGTGGTAACTGGGCACATGAAGAAAGAGAGACGAACTAGACCAAAATCTGATCTGTATCAAAAACTATTCTGTAATTCAACATGTATAAGCAGTAGTTGAAATATCATCCATTTGAGTGATCAGAAATAAATCAGCATAGTTAAGCACCATGTCAATGATGCCCAGTGGTATAAATCAGCATAGTTAAGCACCATGTCAATGACACCCAGTGGTATAAATCAGCATAGTTAAGCACCATGTCAATGACACCCAGTGGTATAAATCAGCATAGTTAAGCACCATGTCAATGACGCCCAGTGGTATAAATCAGCATAGTTAAGCACCATGTCAATGACACCCAGTGGTATAAATCAGCATAGTTAAGCACCATGTCAATGACACCCTGTGGTGCTTAACTTCTTAACTTCTTTTCAACCCAGCCTCTATTGAATGCACAGTGGGATATGGATGAGTTTGCACTTCCTACGGCTTCCACTAGATGTCAACAGTCTGTAGAACCTTGTCTGATGCCTCTACTGTGAAGTGGGGCCGAAGGAGACAGGAATTAGTCAGGTCTACCATGACCTGACCATGCTCTGACCATGCGCTTTCACATGAGAGGGAGCTCTGTTCCATCGCACATCTGAAGTGAATGTACTTCTCCAGTTGGAACATTAATCAAGATTTATGTTAAAAACATTCTAAAGATTGATTCAATACATTGTTTGACATGTTTCTACTGACTGTTACGAAACTTTTTGACATTTCGTCTGCTTTTAGTGAATGCGCTTCCTGACTTTGGATTTGTTTACCAAACACGCTAACAAAAATAGCTGTTTGGACATAAATGATGGACATTACCGAACAAAACGAACATTTCTTGTGGAAGTGGGAGTCCTGGGAGTGCATTCCAACGAAGATCAGCAAAGGTAAGTGAAGATTTATAATGCTTTTTATGAGTTTTGTTGACTGCACAATTTGGCGGGTAACTGTATGGCTTCCTTTTGTGGCTGAACACTGTTCTCAGATTATTGAATATTGTGCTTTTGCCGTAAAGCTTTTGAAATCTGACACAGCGGTTGCATAAAGAACAAGTGTATCTTTAATTCTATGGAAAACATGTATCTTTCATCAAAGTTTATGATGAGTATTTATGTTATTTGACGTGGCTCTCTGCAATTTCTCCGGATATTTTGGAGGCATTTCTGAACATGGCGCCAATGTAAACTGAGGTTTTTGGATATAAATATGAACTTAATCGAACAAAACATATATGTATTGTGTAACATGGAGTCCTATGAGTGTCATCTGATGAAGATCATCAAAGGTTAGTGATTCATTTTATCTCTATTTCTGCTTTTTGTGACTCCTGTCTTTGGCTGGAAAAATTGCTGTTTTTATGTGATTTTGCAGTGACCTAACATAATAGTTTGTGGTGCTTTCGCTGTAAAGCCTATTTGAAATTGGACACTTTGGTGGGATTAACAACAAGATTACCTTTAAAATGGTATAAGATACATGTATGTTTGAAGAATTTTAATTATGAGATTTCTGTTGTTTTGAATTTGGCGCCCTGCACTTTCACTGGCTGTTGTCATTTCGATCTCGTTAACGGGATTGCAGCCATAAGAAGCATTTGACCTCACATAACGAAGAGCACCACTCCATACTTCTACAATGTGGCTCTGAGTAATCTCACATCTCTCTCTAATAAGGCTCTGACTGTGTGATATGTAGCTGTATCTGTTTCCATAGAAATACAATGACTCTAATTCTGTGTCTGTGTCTCACCAGTCATTGAGAATACCCACCATAGACAACAGAATAAGAATAGATTGTATTCTCTATACCTCAGTGCTACCCACCTTCTTCTCAGGGCTCTTCTCTATGGGCCTCCAGTCGTTGTTCTTTATCTGCTGCAGCTTGTCAAACTTGGTGGTGACGTCATCGATGGACAGCTGCAGGAGGTCCCAGAATCCAGCCAGGTCCTGAGAGGTGGGGCGGGGCATGGCACTGGGGTCCTGCAAGGGGTTATAGATGACCACATCAGTGCCTGAATTACAATTACTTTAGGCCTGAGACCGAGATCATATTCTATGTTCACTTTAAAAACAGTGTAGTTAGACTGTAAATTATTTATTGCACTTCTGATAACTTCCACTAGATGTCATTATCAGAACTCTAACAGCAGAAAACAGCAAGGATTTATGGTATATTTAAAATAATAATAAAACAGTTTCAGCAAAGTCATGGTAGCAGGAAGGTCAAACTTCAAAAATACAATAATTTCATTTTTTTCTCCAATTGTCATCTCATGGTTAGACTATTGGACTTGGAGGACACTTCATTATAATGAGCCACAACAAAATGTGATCCATGGCAATCTCTCCTAACCCCCATGAGGATGGGAAATCATGAAGAGGGCTCACATTTCATTCACTGCCAGTCAGTCTTATTCATCACATCACATCGACCAAAGTCCCAATCAGCTGGAGCTCCAGTGTCTCAGACACACTATTGACACCACAGACGATACTAGTGAGACTATAGCCTAAATCTCCAACTCTGTTATGAAGTTAAGAGTTGAGAAATAAGATCCATAGCATCCCATTGGACCCCGGCTTACCATCTTCCCCCATTAATTCAGTGACTTGATGTGCTCCATATATTGGATAGCTGGAGGGCACAACAATATCAAAGCCAACTGTCTGGGGGAGTTTCAGACTGCTGCATTCTGAATGTAGATCTAAATATATAGGCTCTGAAGTAAAGGTTTGGGTCACTCTTTGAATTACAATGAAGTTAATAAAGTGGAAGGTCTCAGAAAGGAAAAAGATTAAGCAATACTTAATAAGTGTTCAGAACTACATGTGTCGTACATGGTAAATGGTAATTGCACGTTATTAATACAATAGCTTAGGCCACTGTCACTATAAAGTGGTGCAAAGAGCTACAGTACACATGTACATACATACAGTACACATGTACATACATACAGTACCAGGCAAAGCTTTAGTAGTTCTATAATTCATAAAGTATGCGGCTGCCGTATTGATAGATTGCACCTCCGTCACTCGGTTGCGTCATGACATTGTTATGAACGTTCTTAATAAGCCATCCTCCATCGGCGGCGCCATAGTGGTGCCCTAAAGTGGTGATTATCCCAGTCATTCTGGACGGAGGCTAACTACTATTTTGTCTAAATTACACTATAGTGCCTGGAAATATGATTACATTGCTAAAGTAGTCAAATACTTAGTAGAAACAACTTTGCCAGCATTATCATGTCATCAAATTTACTTTAGACAAATGACAATGTTGTCATTAGCTAGCAAAGTTCGTAAAAAATTGCTAGCAATGGTAACATTAGCCAGCTAAAATCCAGTGGCCTCCCCTCAAGCGTAGCTAGCTAGCTAATGTTATACTGCATCTAAAGTCAATCTTGTAACATCAAAATTATGACAAAAGGCTTCCTACTAATTATTTGTCTCTTTTTGAATGTAATTTTATTTCCAAGCCACTGTAATGCACATTTTATGAGTCTTCGTTTGTCTTTGGAAGCTTGTTCAAGTTAGGCTTAAGTTATCCAGGAGAGAAAAGGGGGAAATACAAATAAAGCACAATTAGACATCTCCTTAAGCCTCTTATTTGCCAGATGCCACTTCTTGAAATAGACTCAAATCCATGTTCTGAAAGTCTATGCAGTATTATTTGGAAAATGTCTATCTGGGAAACAGAGGCAGAAAAACTCTATATAAAAGACTAGTTCAAACTAAATAATCCCCTGTGCACTTTTCAGTATTTTCTGAATGCTGCCATTTCTGCTGCATATGGCAAAAAATAGCAGTACAATTTGTCCAGACCGGCTTAATCTCAAATCTTGGCTATTTGGCTGAGATCAATACAGAGGAGTAAGAATAGAGGTAAACCAATATGAAGAGATAGTGGACTGCGTAGATAGTTCTTAATTTAAAGGAGGGTCGTCTCAGTATTCTAGTCAGAGCTGTGAATGCGTCATTGGTGACACGGAAATTCACAGTCTCTTATTGTTCACCTCAAGATGCTGTCATCTCAGAAGTACTAGATTTCTTATTTTGTATTTTTCACACTCAATGGCGAATTCAATAGTTTCTGACCTGTTGGGCTTGGGACTATCTGAAAAACTACTGTTTTTCACTAGGACAATGACCCAAAGCACAACTCCAGGCTGTGTAAAGGCTATTTTACCAACAAGGAGAGTGATGGAGTGCGCATCAGATGACCTGGCCTCCACAACCAAATTGAGATGGTTTGGGAGGAGTTGGACCGCAAAGTGAAGGAAAAGCAGTCAACAAGTGCTCAGCATATGTGGGAACTCCTTCAAGACTGTTGGAAAAGTATTCCAGGTGAAGCTGGTTGAGAGAATGCCAAGAGTGTGCAAAGCTGTCATCAAGGCAAAGGGTGGCTATTTGAAGGATTGATTTGTTTAACACTTTTTTGGTTACTACATGATTCCATATGTGTTATTTCATAGTTGTGATGTCTTCATTATTATTCTACAAGGTATAACATAGCAAAAATAAAGAAAACCCTTGAACGAGTAGGTGTTCTTAAACTTTTGACCGGTATTGTATTTATTTTAACACACACTCACAAACTGTATGTACACAGACACACGCAATGTTTCAATGACTTTACTCACCAGGTTCTGCTGACAAAGCCAGTATAACTGCTGGAATTTCTGAGACATAAGGAGCTGAGCACTGCCCACCGCACTCCTGATTTTACCTAGGACTGAAAGACAGAAAATCAACTCATCATCTGTTACCTAAAAGTCTTGCGAGTCTCTATGGAAGAAAATATTTCCTAATTGACTGTACATTCTGACTCCTATCCCACTCACTATCCTCAGAGAGGTCGTTCTCCTCTGCCTCTGCCTCCATCTCTTTACACCATCCCTCCATCCTCTTGGTCTCTGCGTGGAGCAGCTGCATGAACCAGCTTCCATCCCTCCGCAAGGCGGGGGACACCCGGCCCGACTCTCCAGACGATGCTGAGGGCTCCCTGGGAGAGGGGGGCTCTAGCTGCCAGGTGGTCTCGCTGGAGGTCTGCTGGGGGCTGGGGGGCTCCGTGGGTGTCCGGTAGTCCTCCCGGTAGCTGAAGATGCCCTGGGTGCGGACGGTGCGAACTCCGTACTGAGTAGGCGTGCTGGGCTCAGAGTGGCCCCCTAGGAAGCCCCCTCCAAACTGTAGGCCCTTGTCCTCCATGGTGGGAAACCCCTCCATCTCCATGTCAGCCTGAACGGAGGCTGTTACACTGTTGGAGCGCTTCAACCTGCCCTGCCCTCTGAGACACACAGATTAGGGAAAGCAAACATTCAGGCTAACAAGGGATATTGTAAACTAACACACACAGAGAGAAAGATGAAAGGCTGGTGGTGACTTTGGTAATGACACACTGGGCTAGGCCTGTAGTAAAGCCATTGTTACAGAAATGGGATAAGAAAAGGAATGTATGAAAAACAACATTTTACCTTTTGTCTTCTTCTACTTGGATCCCCACAGAATGGTATTCCCTCGATCCTTTGGTTTCTGACTCCGAGTCGGTGGCTGCTTCCACCTAATGCAACACAATAAAACAGCAACAGTGTTCTCATTATGACCACTCCCAGACGTCCGTGGGGTTATTGGTCCCGTGCTGTGCCTCCTCAACTGTAAGCGGCCTGTCAGAACATAACTACAGTGTGATTTACAGAGGCAGAGAACTCAACCAAACACAACTAGCTCTTCAACACCCTCAGCACACAACACAGTGATTTATACCAACAACAAGCAGCCGTTTTGGAGATACACAGGGACGGTAGTAAAAAAACGAAAAAACATTACAAAAACTAATTAGGGTGTGGAGAGGTGTGATCATGTGTAGTGTGCCTGGGGTGTTGTGTAACAGACTGACAGACAGGTCTTTGTTAGTGTTCATTGAAGCATGGTACTGGGTGGATGGTGCTGGCCAGGGATGGTAGAGACTGATCCCTGTTTGTCCTGAGAGTTGCTGATCCTGATTGAATGGCACTAGCAGCACTGATCCTCTACTTCCTTTTTGGACTTACTGTCTGTCTGTCTGTCTGTCTGTCTGTCTGTCTGTCTGTCTGTTTGTCTGTCTCGCACACTCTCTCTCTCTGCCATTCTCTCTCTTTGCCTCTCTCTCTCTTTTTGTCTGTCGCTCTCTCTCCCTCTTTCTCTGTCTCTCTCTCTCTCTCTTTATCTATCTCACACATGGTCCATGTGCACCCTGTCTATCTCTTTTTTTCTAATCCGATCTTTCTCCATGAACTTGTTTCACACACAAAAACATGTATCCTGTGACTGTTCGAGTCAGAAAGAAAACATTGTACTGTCAACAAAACCTTTACAGTGCAGTTGCATATAGCCTACAGTCAGCAGGGACTAGTAATATCTGGGAGGTAGAAGTGTGTGGTGTGTGTGGTAGCTCGATTTAGTCCTTGTGACGCCCACTGACATGCTGTCTCTCTGTTGAGTAATACAAGTGTGAGCAGTAGACCTCTAATTTTAAACTTTATTATTAACAGGGTAATTTGAACATCTATTCACCTACATTTGAATCCTCCTCCGCTCTGAAAGACCACACATTGGAATCCAGCTGAAGCAGGCAGAGTCCTGATAGAACGTCTGTCTGTCTGCCTGTCTGTCTGTCTGAGAGCCTTAAAAGCTCCAAACTCACATGAATAACTTTTTAGCTTTAAGTGGTTTGCAATGAACAGAGAATTGTGCATATGTCTAGTAAAATGTCAAGCTTGCTACATTGCAGAGTAGCCTGGTACAAACAGTGACATTTTTGGAGGGACACTTTTCTATTCAGGCAGCGAGCACTCTGAATCCTCCTTTTCTTTCCCAGAAAGGTAATCAGTGGTGAGTCGCTACTGGTCCAGGTGACCTCCATTACTTTCTGTTAAAGGCACAAAGCAAAATCCACCTCAGAGAGACAGAATGGGCTGCTGCTCTATGATGGATGAGGAGGGGAGAGATTTAGGGGAGCCTGGGAAATGTTCAAAGTGTGCTGGCAGAGACAGAAAAAATAAGCAACACCTGGTTTGGTGAACACACACACAACGCTACGCACACACACACACGCATACACAGCTCAGGTGTGGAAACCTTGGAAACTGTAGGCATCAGCATATGGAGATTAAGGCAGGTAGTAAGTTACAGTAGGTAGTGAGAGTAAGATCCTGCTACATTATCCATTCTTACGCTGTCCTAATATCGACGCAGCACACTATAAATGCCCCCAGAACGTAAGGCGTCAAAACTCAAACACTGCGCCCAAACGGTCAAAGGCTAAGGATTAAGATTGTGGTCATTTCTGAGTATAGGAGTGAAAGGTCAAACTATGGGCCAATCAATAGGGTTGTAGGCTTCAGTACCAGAGGTGAATTTTACTGAACTGTACATGCCTAGGAGGTCTGTGACGATGCAGGTGAATTTAAACTGATCTTACCACACTGGCCGAATACTAGCTGCACAGTTTAAAGGGAAACTTTGTAGGAGGTTTTGCTGCATTTTGGTGTTGCATGCGGCACGTCTGGTATGTTTCAATAGATGTAGACATTCACACTGCCAGCCATTACTAATCGAAAGTGCTTCTGTATTTTACACACATCATTGGATCCAATTTGAAAACCAATGTAATTCAGGCCTTCCTGCCTCTCCTTCTCCATTACCCCCTGTCTCTCTCTTCCTTCTCTCTCTTTCTCTCTGTCACCCACCATACCCTCTCTTCCTTCTCTGTCACCCACCATACCCTCTCTTCCTTCTCTGTCACCCACCATACCCTCTCTTCCTTCTCTGTCACCCACCATACCCTCTCTTCCTTCTCTCTCTTTCTCTCTGTCACCCACCATACCCTCTCTTCCTTCTCTCTCTTTCTCTCTGTCACCCACCATACCCTCTCTTCCTTCTCTCTCTTTCTCTCTGTCACCCACCATACCCTCTTTTCCTTCTCTCTCTTTCTCTCTGTCACTCCCCCAGACCCTCTTTTCCTTCTCTCTCTTTCTCTCTGTCACCCACCATACCCTCTCTTCCTTCTCTGTCACCCACCATACCCTCTCTTCCTTCTCTCTCTTTCTCTCTGTCACCCACCATACCCTCTCTTCCTTCTCTCTCTTTCTCTCTGTCACCCCACCATACCCTCTCTTCCTTCTCTCTCTTTCTCTCTGTCACTCCCCCAGACCCTCTTTTCCTTCTCTCCCTTTCTCTCTGTCACCCACCATACCCTCTCTTCCTTCTCTCTCTTTCTCTCTGTCACCCCACCATACCCTCTCTTCCTTCTCTCTCTTTCTCTCTGTCACCCCACCATACCCTCTCTTTCTCTCTGTCACCCACCATACCCTCTCTTCCTTCTCTCTCTTTCTCTCTGTCACCCCACCATACCCTCTCTTTCTCTCTGTCACCCACCATACCCTCTCTTCCTTCTCTCTCTTTCTCTCTGTCACCCCACCATACCCTCTCTTCCTTCTCTGTCACCCACCATACCCTCTCTTCCTTCTCTGTCACCCACCATACCCTCTCTTCCTTCTCTCTCTTTCTCTTTGTCACCCACCATACCCTCTCTTCCTTCTCTCTCTTCCTTCTCTGTCACCCACCATACCCTCTCTTCCTTCTCTCTCTTTCTCTCTGTCACCCACCATACCCTCTCTTCCTTCTCTCTCTTTCTCTCTGTCACTCCCCCAGACCCTCTTTTCCTTCTCTCTCTTTCTCTCTGTTACCCACCATACCCTCTCTTCCTTCTCTCTCTTTCTCTCTGTCACCCCACCATACCCTCTCTTTCTCTCTGTCACCCACCATACCCTCTCTTCCTTCTCTCTCTTTCTCTCTGTCACCCCACCATACCCTCTCTTTCTCTCTGTCACCCACCATACCCTCTCTTCCTTCTCTCTCTTCCTTCTCTGTCACCTACCATACCCTCTCTTCCTTCTCTCTCTTTCTCTCTGTCACCCACCATACCCTCTCTTCCTTCTCTGTCACCTACCATACCCTCTCTTCCTTCTCTCTCTTTCTCTCTGTCACCCACCATACCCTCTCTTCCTTCTCTGTCACCCACCATACCCTCTCTTCCTTCTCTGTCACCTACCATACCCTCTCTTCCTTCTCTCTCTTTCTCTCTGTCACCCACCATACCCTCTCTTCCTTCTCTTTCACCCACCATACCCTCTCTTCCTTCTCTCTCTTCCTTCTCTGTCACCTACCATACCCTCTCTTCCTTCTCTCTCTTTCTCTCTGTCACCTACCATACCCTCTCTTCCTTCTCTCTCCTTCTGCCTACTCTCCCCAGCAATTCTATCTATTATTCTGTATCTGCATCTGATTAGGAGTGTGGTGAATCAGGGGTCCGTTAGTGAGCAGATTTGGGGAGACGGCGGGTAGTGTGATTGGGTAGCGTGGCATGCAACACAGCAAGGCACCACGCTGAGCGGCGCGGCATTCAGCTCAGCTATTTCAAATCTTCATTCATCACCCAGGATGGGCTGCCTGATCATCTCTGAGGGACTGAGACTCACCTGTCTCCACAAACAAACCCTGCCTGGGGGGAGAGAGAGGGAGGAGAGGAGGGAGAGATAGAGAGAAACAGAGAGAGAAGGAGAGAGAGGGAGAGATAGAGAGAAACAGAGAGAAAGAGAGAAGGAGAGAGAGTGAGAGGGAAAGAAAGAAAGAAAGAATGGGCAAAGAGACAAGTGGAGATAGATAGTTGTGAAAGGAGAGAGAGGAGAATGAGAAAAGAAGAGAGGGAATAGAAAGAGGTGAAAGACAGGAGGATAGAAGAGGGTGACCATTGAGAGTAATTTGATTTGATTTGATTTATTAGGACGATGCTATTAGACAATGCCATTGGCGACAGCTAGTCTTACTAGAGTCTGACACAACGAAAAAAACATCACAGACAAAATACTTAACAATTTACATACATTGAAAACAATAACATGTAGTGTGCTTATGTGTCCATCTATCAGTTACATGTACATGTCAGTACATATGGTACACACAACAAGCAGGTCAGATAGGGGAGAGGCATTGTGCCGTGAGGTGTTGCTTTATTTGTTTTTTGAAACCAGGTTTGCTGTTCACTTGCTCTATATAAGATGGAAGGGAGTTCCATGCACTCATGGCTCTGTATAATACAGTATGTTTACTTGAATTTGTTCTGTCCCTAGGGAGTGTGAAAAGACCCCTGGTGACATGTTTGGTGGGGTAAGTGTGTGTGGCAGTGCTGTGTGTAAGTTGAATATGCAAACAATTTGGAATTTTCAACACATGAATGTTTCTTACAGAAAGAAGTGATGCAGTCAGTCTCTCCTCGAATCTTAGCCAAGAGAGACTGACATGCATGTGTAACGGCAGTCGTAATCCTCCTCCTCGGACGAGGAGAGGCGAGACGGATCGGACCAATACGCAGAGTGGCTAGTTTCCATAGTGATTTAATAATTAACAGCAACAATATGCGATACAAAATAACTACCGTGACAGTCCTGTGTGGCGGAACACTGACACAAGAACAAACAACAACAAAACACACGTGAAACCCCGGCTGCCTTAGTATGGCTCTGGCTGATCCTGTCTTGCGGAAGGCTCTGGCTGATCCTGTCTGGCGGAAGGCTCTGGCTGATCCTGTCTGGCTGAAGGCTCTGGCTGATCCTGTCTGGCGGAAGGCTCTAGCGGCTCCTGTCTGGCGGACGGCTCTAGCGGCTCCTGTCTGGCGGACGGCTCTAGCGGCTCCTGTCTGGCGGACGGCTCTAGCAGCTCCTGTCTGGCAGACGGCTCTGAAGGCGTCTGTCCACGATGGCGGCTCTGGCGCTGGTCGTGGTCCCCACCCCACCATAGTCAAACCCCGCTTCCTTGGCCTCCTCCCAATGACCACCCTCCATATAAACCCCATTGGATTAAGGAGCAGCTCCGGACTGAGGGGCAGCTCCAGACTGAGGGGCAGCACCGGACTGAGGGGCAGCACCGGACTGAGGGGCAGATCCTGGCTGGCTCTGGCGGATCCTGGCTGGCTGGCTCTGGCGGATCCTGGCTGGCTGGCTTGGGCGAATCATGGCTGGCTGGCTCTGGCGGATCCTGGCTGGCTGGCTCTGGCAGATCCTGGCTGGCTGGCTCTGGCGGGTCCTGGCTGGATGGCTCTGGCGGATCCTGGCTGGACGGCTCTGGCGGGTCCTGGCTGGACGGCTCTGGCTGGTCCTGGCTGGACGGCTCCGGCTGGTCCTGGCTGGACGGCTCCGGCTGGTCCTGGCTGGACGGCTCTGGCTGGTCCTGGCTGGACGGCTCCGGCTGGTCCTGTCTGGCGGACGGCTCTGGCTGATCCTGTCTTGCGGAAGGCTCTGGCTGATCCTGTCTGGCAGAAGGCTCTGGCTGATCCTGTCTGGCTGAAGGCTCTGGCTGATCCTGTCTGGCGGAAGGCTCTAGCGCAGGGGTGTCAAACATACGGCCCGCGGGCCGGAACCGGCCCCCAAGGAGGTTCGATCAGGCCCGCAGGATAATTTGAAAGTGGAAAAAATGCATAAAAGACATGGAATTAATATTTTTAATTTGCTGCAATTCATGGATTATCCGCTAAGGGGCGCACTCTTTCCATCAGAGTAGAAGACAAGCCGCATCACTGAGACAGACTGAAAACAGCAGACGGTATCAATGCGCCATCTGCTGCTTGTTACGACGTTGTTAATACCTTGGTCTCTACCTCTCCGCTACACCCTCATTAGCCAAAATGTCGTTATCCAAACGGAGAAAAGTAGATAAGGAGTGTAGAATTTTCAAAGAAAAATGGACCACGTCCTATTTATTTACAGAGATGCACGGAAAACCTTCGTGCTTGGTGTGTTTGCAACAAGTTTCGGTATTGAAGGAATATAATATTCGACGCCACTACGAGACTCATCACAGCGAAAAATATGACGGCTTGCAAGGACAACTGAGAAGAGATAAGATTAACGAATTGCTGGCGGGTCTGAGGAAACAGCAGTCAACTTTCATCCAGAGCCGAGAAGTCAGTGAAGCAGCGGTAAAAGCCAGCTACCTAATTGCTAGCGAAATAGCATTAGCATCGAAGCCGTATTCCGACGGTGACTTTGTTAAACGATGCATGATGAAGGCGGCTGAACTTGTATGTCCCGAGAAGCGACAAGCTTTTGCCAATATTAGCCTGACGAGGAATACTATAGCAGAGAGGATTTCGGAACTATCGGCAGATTTAGACAGTCAATTGAAACAGAGAGTCAAGTCATTTATTGCATTTTCCGTGGCAATTGACGAGAGCACTGACATCACAGACGTGGCCCAACTGGCCATATTTATTCGAGGAGTTGATGAGACATTGACTGTTACTGAAGAGTTTCTTGAGTTGGTGCCAATGATGGACACCACAACAGCCGAGGACATTTTCGGCTCTGTCGTTGCTGCATTGGACAGAGTTGGAGTGGACTGGTCCCGCGCTGTCAGCCTGGCTACAGACGGCGCGCCATCCATGGTCGGAAAGAAAGCAGGTGTCGCGACAAAGTTCAAAGACAAAGTACAAGCCCTTAATGGAGGAGATCGTTTCTGGACATTTCACTGTATTTTGCACCAGGAGGCATTGTGTTGCAAGTCGCTGAAAATGGACCACGTCATGGAGGTGGTTGTTCGCACTGTAAATTTCATCCGGTCCAGAGGTCTGAACCATCGTCAGTTTGACAAACTTCTCAGCGACAGCAACATTACCCACAGCCTGCCATACCACACTGAAGTGAGATGGTTAAGCCGAGGCGCTGTGCTGAGGCATTTCTTTGATCTACGAGAGGAAATCGGACAGTTCATGGAGAAAAAAGGAAAACCGGTGTTGGAATTACAATCTCAGGAATGGCTACGGGACCTTGCATTCTTGGTTGATATTACTGAACACTTGAACAATCTGAACAAAATGTTGCAAGGCCGCAAAAAAGTTGTCACACAGTTTTCTGACAACATACATGCATTTAAGTTGAAGCTGACTTTGTGGGAGATGCAACTGGCAAATGGCAACCCTGCTCATTTCCCCTGTCTGAGAGATGTGTGTGTGACCAGACCTGATGCGGACATGAAACGGTACAAAGACAAAATTGCAGGACTACTGCGGGAGTTTGAGAAACGTTTTCAGGTATTTGGTGAACTTGAGACAGAATTTTCAGTTTTTCGCTCACCTTTCACAGTTAAAGCTTCTGATCTGCCGGTCGAAATTCAGCTAGAGATAATTGATTTGCAGTGTGATGCAGATTTGAAGGGCAAATTTGCCTCTGTAGGTCTGGACAGATTTTATCAGTATCTACTACCAGGGTACCCCAAATTAACAGCCCTGGCTGCTAAAATTTTGTGCATGTTTGGGACAACCTACCTTTGTGAACAAATTTTCTCAGTGATGAATATCAATAAAACAAAAATGCGTTCAAGGCTCACAAACAAGCACTTAAATGACATTCTGAAAGTGACAGCTAGTCAGGACATGACACCAGGTGTTGATGCACTTGTACAGGCCAAAAGATGCCAAGTTTCAGGAACAAATACAAGTCCAGACTAGACTAACACCTTTAAAATGCTGCCTTAGATACTGTTTGCATTGAAAGAATACAGCTCTGTGAAGATGAATCCTTACTGTGGTGATTTAAAAAATGTGCACTTTAATGTTAGTCAGCAGCTTCAAAACAAAAGTTGTGTGATGGAATTCTACTGTTCATACAACTCCATAAATTTTCAGTATGTATTGTATGTGTATGTATGTTTCATGTATGAAGTTTACAGATTTACAGGACAGGCGAACACTTTCTTCATTACACATTTAAAATCACTCTCCTTAGTTTGTAAGGTGTACGCAGGGATTACATTTAGATTTTATATGCGTATGTGTAAGTGGTTTAAAAATTCCTTTCTTTAAAAGTCTCATTTAATCTTAAAGTGCATTACTATATTTTTCAGTACCAATTAAAGTTTTGTGCCTTTGTACAATCAGTGGGATCAGTTGCAATGCATATTTGTGAATGATAAAAGTAAATTGCACATTTGTCTAAGGAAATATGAGGTGTTTCATGAAATGTTTTGTAAAAGGATAGTTCATTAAATTTCAATATTTTCCTAATGTTCTTGTGCTTCTTTACACCAAAACAAAGGAAAGACATGATATTTTGGTTATTTATAGCAGAGTATGGTATAATTTTAATGGTCCGGCCCACTTGACATCTCCCTAGGCCGTATGTGGCCCACGATGCGAAATGAGTTTGACACCCCTGCTCTAGCGGCGCCTGTCTGGCGGACGGCTCTAGCGGCTCCTGTCTGGCGGACGGCTCTAGCGGCTCCTGTCTGGCGGACGGCTCTAGCAGCTCCTGTCTGGCAGACGGCTCTGAAGGCTCAGGACAGACGGGCGGCTTTGAAGCCTCAGTACAGACAGGCGGCTTTGAAGGCTCGGGACAGACAGACAGCGCTGGGCAGGCAGACAGTTCAGACAGCGCTGGGCAGGCAGACAGTTCAGACAGCGCTTGGCAGGCAGACAGTTCAGACAGCGCTGGGCAGGCAGGCAGCTCAGACAGCGCTGGGCAGGCAGGCAGCTCAGACAGGGCTGGGCAGGCAGGCAGCTCAGACAGAGCTGGGCAGGCAGACAGTTCAGACACTGGCTGCGCTGGAGAGGAGGAAGGCTCTGACAGCGCTGGACAGGTGGGAGCAACTGGAGAGAGAAGACGGAGAGACAGCCTGGTGCGGGGAGCTGCCACCGGAGGACAGGTATGTGGAGGTGGCACCGGAAAAACCGGACCGTGAAGGAGGACATGCGCTCTTGAGCACCGAGCCTGCCCAACCTTACCAGGTTGAATGGTCTCCGTAGCCCTGCCAGGCGGCGAGGTGGAAAAACCCGCACTGGGCTATGCTGGCGAACCGGGGACACCATTTGTAAGGCTGGTGCCATGTACGCCGGCCCGAGGAGACGCACTGGAGGCCAGATGCGTTGGGCCGGCTTCATGACACCCGGCTCGATGCCCAACCTAGCCCGGCCAGTGCGGCAAGGTGGAATAGCCCGCACTGGACTAAGCACGCGTACTGGGGACACCGTGCGCTTTACCGCACAACACGGTGTCTGACCAGTACGACGCCCTCTCACTCCACGGTAAGCACGGGGAGTTGGCTCAGGTATCCAACCCGGCTTTGCCACACTCCGCGTGTGCCCCCCCCCCCCCCCCCCCCCCCCAAGAAATGTTTGTGTCTGACTCTCGGGCTTCCGTGCTAGCCTCGTACCTTCATACCGCCGGTTCCTCTCTCCGGTTGCCTCCGCTCTCCGAGCTGCCTCCAGCTGTTCCCATGGGAGGCGATCCTTTCCAGCCAGGATCTCCTCCGATGTGTAGCAACCCTTGCCGTCCAAAACGTCCCCCCATGTCCAATTCTCCTTTTTGCGCTGCTGCTGCTGCTGTCGCTGCCCTTCTCCACTCTGCTTGATCCTTTTTTGGTGGGTGTTTCTGTAACAGCAGTCGTAATCCTCCTCCTCGGACGAGGAGAGGCGAGACGGATCGGACCAATACGCAGAGTGGCTAATTTCCATAGTGATTTAATAATTAATAACAACAATATGCGATACAAAATAACTACCGTGACAGTCCTGTGTGGCGGAACACTGACACAAGAACAAACACCCACAAAACACACGTGAAACCCCGGCTGCCTTAGTATGATTCTCAATCAGGGACAAAGATTGACAGCTGCCTCTGATTGAGAATCATACCAGGCCGAACACAAAACCCCAACATAGAAAATAACACATAGACAACCCATCCCAACTCACGCCCTGACCAACTAAATAAATACAAGAAAAAGGAAAAACAGGTCAGGAACGTGACAGCATGGTATTTATATCAGCCCTCTGATTACAATGAAGAGCAAGGTAGTGCCACTTTGTTCTCGGCCAGCTGCAGCTTAACTAGGTCTTTCCTTGCAGCACTCAACCACACGAATGGACAATAATCAAGATACGATAAAACTAAAGCCTGCAGGACCTGCAGTGTCAAAAAATCTGTGGTGTCAAAAAATCTTTATTATGGACAGACTTCTCCCGATCTTTACGACCATTGAATCAATATGTTTCGACCATAACAGTTTACAATCTAAGGTAACACCAAGTAATTTAGTCTCCTCAACGTGTTCAACAGCCACACCATTCATTGCCAGATTCAGCCGAGGTCTAGAACTTAGGGAATGATTTGTATCAAATACAATGCTTTTAGTTTTAGAGATGTTCAGGACCAGTTTATTACTGACCACCCATTTGAAAACGGACTGCAACTCTTTGCTAAGGGTTTCAGTGACTTCATTAGCTGTGGTTGCTAATGCGTATATGGATGAATCATCAGCATACATGGACACACATGCTTTGTTTAATGCCAGTGACAGGTCATTGGTAAAAATAGAAAAGAGTAGACGGCCTAGAGTGCTGCCCTGCGGTACACCACACTTTATATGTTTGACATTAGAGAAGCTTCCATTAAAGAAAACCCTCTGAGTTCAATTAGATACATGTAGATAGCTCTGAATCCGTGATAATCCCAGCCTTTGAACAGGGAAATAGTGAGATAGGGAAGGAACGAGCTCACTGCACCATACACAAGCAGAACAACTCTAATATTCTTATTTGATAAAAGGCTGTATGCAGTTTGAATTGGTGACTGCCGGTCTGTCTGTCTGTCTGTCTGTCTGTCTGTCTGTCTGTCTGTCTGTCTGTCTGTCTGTCTGTCTGTCTGTTTTATTCAGGGGAACTGTCAGGCCTGATGTCTGCAGACTGCAGTGTGTGATGAAGCCCCTTACTCCCAGGGTCACAGAGGGAAGATAGAATGAAAGAGAAAAGAGAGAGGGTAAGAGAGTGAACAGAGAGAAAAGAGAGAGGAGAGAGAGGGAGAGGGGAGAGGGAGGGAGGAAGGGAGAGAGACCCATTCAGTAAAGCCCGATTCATGAGTTGAATTCTAATTAATGGATTGCAGTAGGATGACTCATTGGTTCTATTTTTAGACCTAGAGGAGAGACGGGTGTGCCGGAGTGGGATACATGAGCGTGCGACTTTATGAATGGGTGGGTGTGTGTGTGTGCAAAGAATTTTGTATACCCGTGTGTGTGTTTGTGTGTGTGTGCCACTCACCTGTATACCTATGGAGGAGCGTGGTGTTTTGAGGTACTCCTCAGCCTTGGACACCAGGATGGCTTTATCACAGGTCATCACTGAGCTATGACTGTCTGTGGACGGGTGTCTCTTCCCAGACATCACCCCTGCAGCCTCCATGGCTATAGTCACCGCCTTGGCACTGTCCAGACTGTCTGTGGAGTTATACAAGGACCGGCCCAGGCTCAGGCCCAGCGCGTCCCCCCACCCTCGAGGAGGTCTGCCCTCATGGTACGCATCCTGGGTGGATTCTGTGCTGCTCTGAGCCGTGACTGAGATGAGGGGCTTAGAGCCTACGGTGGAGCGAGGCGGGACCGGCGGAGGGGTCATCTTCTTGTAGTTGTTTGTGTACGTGATCTCTGATAGATAGAGGAATAGAGAAGGTCAACGTTAAAAGGAAGGTATATGATGTGGTAGTTGAGGTAGTGTAGGGCTATGCCGTTGACGATCAGAGAGCGGAGAGACCACTGAGAGGTATTCACTGTGGAGTGTTGACATTCTCCTTACATGTATTTGATGAGCAGGGGATTATAAAAATTATAATATCTTTCAAGTGAAAATGAGAATGTGACTACATAAATAACTGGGTTTAATGTGTCCTTTCCTTTAAAAAAGAACTTTGACGGAGCAGCCTAATACTGTAACAGGCTATCAACTCAAACAGCTTGTCCATTTGAAGAACATCTAATGATCAAAGCCCACAGTGGTCTTGGCTCATCAGAACTCTTATAGAGAGAGGTTTTGTGCTATCCAGAATCCTTAGGATGTCCCTACCCCCTGGAAGTTGACATTTTAAATGGTTACGGTAAGGGTTAAGATTAGGGTTAGGTAAGACTTATGGTTAGGGTAGGGGTTAAGGTTATGGTTAGTGTTTATGGCAGGGACGTCCCAAGGATACCAGATACCACTGACCATATAGAAAGGGAAGGAGGAATACAGTACACTAAATTATACAGCAGGCCAGCATTTCTAACAAACTAGTATATTGTAGGGACTAATGGAGTTTTCAACGGTTTGCAATTATTTGTTACACAAACTTTATGCTCACTGAAAAATTCAAGCATGTCTTCTGGGCATCCAATTAAATAATTGATGAATGTATGTACTGACATGTATGTACTAATTGATTTGTGTTCAGTCCCTTCAGTGAATTCTTCATCCTCTACTCCATTCTCCAGGAAATATTTCCACTGGGTTTCTCATTTGAAGAAAACTTATCCTCTTCGGACTACTTTAAAATGGACTAACAATGGCATTGGAGTATGAATTGGTTTTGAATATGCATTCAATGCAGAATTTGTTCCTCCAACACCATGACCCTTAAGCAGTCCCCAGCAGCACCCAGGCTGGTTCTATAAATACCCTCTGCTGACATCCGCCCTGTAGAGCTCAGCATACTGCTCTAAAGCCTAATGACTCACTTTGTCCCCCATTCATAAATGATCTTCACAAAGAGGTCACCAAGATGAGTCAGTAGAGAGAGAAAGAATAACAAAGAAGAGACAGAAAGATACAGACATTGAGAGAGAGAAAAAGCGAGATAAAGTATATATACAGTATATATACAGAGAGAGAAAGAGAGGGTGAGGGAGAAAAAAGAGAAAGAAAGAGAGAGAGAGGGAGAGAGGGAGAAAAATACAAATAAATCAATAAAGAGAGAGAGGGTAAGAGAGAGAGAGAAAGAAAGAAGGAAATAAAGTGAGAAGATTCAGCAGATGGACCCCCCCCATCTTGTCAGTGTTACTCAGCATTTAGCCTGTCCCCTCACGTCCCAGCCAACAGAAACCATAGCAACCATACCAGGCAAGACAGGTGGTTTTACTTAACCTTTAAATCAAACAATAACTATCCAGACAGAAAACCTGCTCCTTATCTCCATGACAACAACATGGACACCTTCTTGCTTGTTAGCAGTCATGTTTTCAAAAAATGTGACTTTTAAAAAGCAAAGTGTCTCCGGCCATATCATCATGATGATAAAAAATACTAAACAGTGCTTCGTTTACCAGGCTTTTAAGGATATCCCACTGGGCACAGACGTCAGTTCCATGTCTAGTTTTGATTTACAGTACCAGTCAAAAGTTTGGACGCACCTACTCATTCAAGGGGTTTTCTTTATTTTGACTATTTTCTACATTCTACATTGTCCCTCCTAATACCACCCACCACTGCGACCTGTATGCACTAGTCGGCACAGCATTCTGCAGCGATATGCCATCCCATCTGTTTTGCGCTTAGTGGGACAATCATTTTTTTTTCAACAGTTTTAAAAATGTAACCTTTATTTAACTAGGCAAGTCAGTTAAGAACAAATTCTTATTTACAATGACGGCCTACCCCGGCCAAACCCTAACCCAGACAATGCTGGGCCAATTGTCCTATGGGACTCCCAATCCCGGCCAGTTATGATGCAGCCTGGAATCGAACCAGGGTCTGTAATGACACCTCTAGCACTGAGATGCAGTGCCTTAGACTGTGCTTTTTTCCAGTTTAAAGTTTTATTAAGTTTTCTTGTTTTTCAATCAACCAACAAAACACATTCCACGTTCACAGATGTGACAGACTTAAAAAAAAAACAAAAAAACAATGATAATATATATATATATTAAAAGAATAACAAAAACAGCAGCACTATCAAGGTTCTTGTTAGGTATTTCCAGCCTTAGCTGAGACGACGAGCAAATAATTAGTTTTTACAGCATCTTACACAACATGTGTCTGCTCATTTCCCTAATCACCCCATTCACTCTGTCCAATTTGAAATATAGTTGAGTAGTGGAGACCAGAGTTTATCAAACTTGGGCTCTCTTTTGCGGAGGTCATAAGTGATCTTTTCAAGAGGAAGAATGTCATCAATCTGGTCAATCCACATTTTAAATATAGGAGAAGTATTAGAAGCCCACAATAGAAGAATACATTTCTTAGCAAAGTATGTGATAGTCATAAACACATTTTCTCTGTCAGGATCAAGAACAAAGTCCTGCTGGGCATTAAGAAGATAGATACACGGGGTCATACCAAACTGTACATCTAGTATTTTCTGTGCAGCAGTATGTATAGATTGCCAAAATCTGTCAATCTCTCTACAACTGCAAAATGCATGCATATAGGTTCCACTTTCAGAGGTACATCTTTTACAGTTAGGAGAAATGTCTGTTTTCATTCTATGGACTCTCATTGGGGTGTAATAACATTTGTACAAGAATGTGTAATTAGATTCTTTCATTTTGACATTAGTAGTGGAGCAGTATACCCTGTCGCAAACCTCCGCCCATAAGTCATCACTGATAGTCAGACAGGTCCTTTTCCTAGATTATTTTCAAAGGAGTAAAGGAAAAGCCCCCTTTCTCAGAAAGGAGTCTATAGATATATGAGATTTTGCCTTTAATGGATTGTGCTTTAGCAAGAAGGGTTTCAACTTCATTCAGCTGAGCTCTAAATCTCCTCTTGGAAGTATATGAGGAAATGACGTGTCTAATTTGAAGATATTTAAGAAAATTGGATCTTGGCACATTGAATTCACTGCAGAGCTCATGAAAGGATTTCAGTGTAGTGGTTTTCTGATGAAATAGGTCTGAAAAGGTCCTGATTCCTAGAGTATGCCAAAGATTAAAGTTGACATCACCCAGGGCATTTGGCAAGTCTGGGTTGCATACTATAGGCGATTGAGAACATATTTGGGAGGAAATGCCCAGGTATTTCTTACAGTCCCTCCACGCTAGTAGGGTGCTGTAAATCACAAAGGTTTTTGCTATGTAGCCCACTTCACTAAAGTTATTAATGACAATAATTGAGCTTAGGGGCAATGAACCACAGGATTGGGCATCTATCTGAATCCACGTTGAGTCTTGTCTGCTTGTGATCCATGTTAGCATGTTGCGGATTTGGGCAGACCAGTAGTACAATTGAAGGGAGGGAAGGGCAAGACCACCCTTAGATTCAGGTTTCGATAGAGTGGAGAACTTGATCCTAGGTTTTTATTGCCCCGGCTACCCCTACCCTGGTCAACTGCCTGGCACCCCCCACAGCAACTCGCCCAAGCCTCCCCCATTTCTCCTTCACCCAAATCCAGATAGCTGATTTTCTGAAAGAGCTACAAAACCTGGACCCCTACAAATTAGCCGGGCTAGACAATCTGGACCATCACTTTCTAAAAGTATCTGATGAAATTGTTGCAACCCCTATTACTAGCCTGTTCAACCTCTCTTTCGTATCGTCTAAGATTCACCAAAGATTGGAAAGCTGCCGCGATCATCCCCCTCTTCAAAGGGGGAGACACTCTAGACCCAAACTGCTACAGACGTATATCTATCCTACCCTGCCTTTCTAAGGTCTTCGAAAGCCAAGTTAACAAACAGATCACCGACCATTTCGAATCCCACTGTACCTTCTCCGCTATGCAATCTGGTTTCAGAGCTGGTCAAGGGTGCACCTCAGCCACGCTCAAGTTCCTAGATTTTTCGGAAGCTAGCTGTTTCTTGGAGGCTTTTTCCGTTGCTAATGCTCGAATCCAGGTATAAATGTCACCTGTAATGTCGCCTTTTGTAGCCGCCATGACTTTTGACTAAAGCTAAAGGAGTTTATACTTGAAGTGGAGGTAAGATTAAGAATTGGAAACTACTTAGATAGTTTCCATGAGCTCTTAGTTCATGCGGCCATCTCGTTCAAGGGTCACGTGATCCCCCTTAGACTGTTTTAAAAGGGCAGAACCCCTCCTGTTTGGAGCCCCATATTTTCAGCAAAAATGTGGGCCTTGCCTGTTTTGCATGTTATTTTGGCATTAATACATGTCACATATCAGTTTGTAAACAATGTAAAAAAAAATATATATATCATTGAGTTAATAAAGCTGCATACAAACATGGTCTCTTTTTTATTTTCTTGAGTAAGGCAGCTCCAACATGGTGTTTCAGCCTAACTCAGTGGTTTCTGTGGTGGTGGGGCAAGCCAGCAGAAAATACGGTGCGTTGCGCCGTGATTGGCTCAGTGTTATGTCACTCAAGGGAACACTACGTTACTGTAGTGGGGTAGAGCTCGAAAATTCAAGCCCCTTGGGTGCTGCCATAGAGTTACATTAGAAGTGCCCATCCAAGAAGGCTCAAGTTCATTGGCCACAGATAAAATTACTTGAAATCACGTTATATCTACAGTAGCTTTGATTGGACTAATCATGTCAACGTCATACTTTCAAAATTTTAGCTAGCAGTCATCATCATGAATCAAGTTGACAATCTACTGGTAAAACATTTTTAATCCTTGTCATATGAAGAGAAAATATTGATAAAACATATCCTTGCTCATCGGTCATTGGACATAAACATTTCACAACAAATTGGAAATCGCAAATTCAAATCACCAATGAGTGGTTGGAAGGAACCAGTGGATGACTGCAAGCATTGCAAAGCAATCATGAGCCTGCTATTCAGTGTAGTGGCTTTGTGGTCCAAGTCTAAGATTAAGTGTCTCTTTTCCTAGTTTAAAATGATAAAACATTCAACATTGTCCATGCTGTCAATGAAGCATGATTTGTGCCGCGCACAAAACTGTTAACTTGAAACTGCAAAATATGACTTTAGTGAGTTCAAGACAACTGGGAACTTGGGAAAAATGAGTTACGACTGGGAAAAAACATTTTGAACTTTTATCCAACTCAGAATTGTAAATCGGGAACTCGGGCCTCTTACTAGAGCTAAGACCTGAAGATCACTGACGCCATCATGATTCAACTCTTTTTTTTTTGAGTTAACAGTTGTCTTGAAAGCGCCATAAATACAGAGAATACCAGGCTTTGATGACAGAATTTTCCCATGAAGGACCTTCGCGCCACTTTCCTATTCAAGTGAGCACAGAACAACAAAGTGAGTCCGAAAATGCCTTGTATGCTGCTGCATAAATGATGTAATATGCCAGGGAGATATGTATACTGTAGCTAAGAAAGTAATTCTAAGTGTATATTGTGTAGTAAGCTGTTAGTAGCTGTTAGGTGAGAATTATCGGTTGATTGAATGATTAGAATATTCCGCCCTGAAACATATAAATGTATGGAAGTGATTAGAATGTATAACATCATAATCAATACATGTGTAGTCTAGTCAGAATTAGGGTAAAGACCATATGTCTTTATGGTATTTTAAACACAGACTGTCTGAGCTCGGTGCCGACCTGACTAGAGATTTGGGAGAAGAACAGGGAGTATGACTCAAGGACAAGGTCACTAATCTCTGGCGGCTGGGTAGCAGGACATGTGTGTGTGTCTGTTTGTATGCATGTGTGTGTGTGTGTGTGTGTGTGCGTCTGTTTGTATGTGTGTGTGTGTGTGTGTATGTGTGCGTATGGTTGTGTGAATGTGTGGGTGTGAGAAGTCAGTATAAAATTAATTGTTTTGTATTCCTGACTTTAGAACGTTCTCTGAATAAACCTTTTTGACTATCTATTGTAGCTGGGCCTCCGTCTGTTTCATTCGACCAGGATCTTACAAATTCTGGTTTGCAGGCAGAGTAATATAATTAAATTGGGTTATGTACCTGGAGAACAAAATTCTCTTATCAGTAGCCCATGTGCCTCACCCTAATAATTTGGTCTATTTTCACCTCTTAATTTCCCCCACTGTTCTGACTTGGTGGTGCACATGTAGCCTATAGCCTGTTTTTGAGAAATGTAATCATTGAATATTGTTGTCACGCCCTGACCTTAGTTATCTTTGTTTTCTTTATTATTTTAGTTAGGTCAGGGTGTGACATGGGGGATGTATGTGTTTTGTATTGTCTAGGGTTTTGTATGTTTATGGGGCAGTGCCTAGTCTAGGTGTATGTATGTCTATGGTTGCCTAGATTGGTTCTCAATTAGAGAGAGCTGTCTATCGTTGTCTCTGATTGGGAACCATATTTAGGCAGCCATATTCATTAGGTAGTTCGTGGGTGTCTATGTCTATGTGTAGTGTTTGTGTCAGCACTATTTGTTTATAGCGTCACGTTCGTTCGTTTGTTGTTTTTATATAGTTTGTATAGTGTTCTTCGTTTTCGTGTCATTAAAAAAGAAGAATGTATTGTTATCACGCTGCGCCTTGGTCATCCTCTCTTCCACTGTATAACGATCGTGACAATTGTAAGAGCTTTCATTGTCTGCTTATATGCCTCCTTTATTTATCCTACGGTTCTGACTTGGTGTACAGGGACAACGCTGTAAGAACGGCCCATGTTCTGAATTCTGTCGCTGTACATTTCAAAAGTGCTGAACAAATTGTTATATTGACGTCTGTCCCAGCTCGATCATTAATGTCTTATTCGAAATTACGGATTGCCTCATATCCGCTTGTCGTCCCCTTATGCCATAGTTTGTACATCTCAATTGTCAGTAGAAACCACATTTGTTTAAGCAAGTCAGCCATATCAGCTATGCTTTTCTAAAAGGCAGTAAATGAGGCTCGCCAGACAAGGCTCCACTGATATTCAGGTGTAGCAGTGTTGGGTGTTGGGACTGCTGTTGGGACAGCTTTATGTAGGCCCTAACAGTTTGTGGGCACCGTTTGGCACCGTTATTGTGCAATTAATGTATTGTTTAGGGTTGTGTTGTGTAGTGGCTTTGCTGGCATGCATCCCACATGTATTTATTTTTTGCCCACCATGATTTGCATGCTAAAATCGCCACTGACAATGAATAACGATAACTTGGCTATATACACGGGGTACCAGTACCGAGTCGATGTGCAAGGGTACGAGGTAATTATGTGCAGGGGTACAAGGTAATTGTCACTCCTCTCTGTCACTCCGGACCCCATGGCTGACAACACAGCATCTGCCACGGAGGCCTTAACTCCAGCATTTTAAACAAAATAAATTGACAAAGTGCTCTCCCTGCCAGATGTATCAGCAAGGCCCAGGGAATCTACAAATAGAAACCTTGACCTATACAGAGGAGAAGGGTGTGTGTGTGTATGCCCGTTGGTGAGTGTGTGGAGGGAGTGAGGGAGAGAAGTAAGGAAGGAAGGATGGAGGGAAGGAAGGAGGGACGGTCCATCAGTCATGCGGGCCAATGTTCCGAAGCGTTCGTCATTGCTAGAGCTCTCACGACTTCTCTCACTCACGATTTCTCTCACTCCCACAGCCCGTTTTAGGAGGAAGAGGGGAGAGGAGAAGAGGGAAAAGAGGAGAGGGGTATTTTACATTCCCCTGCCGTTTTTCAATCTACCTGCAAGATAAGGGCTTGTGCCTGATGAATCAATAAGGTCCGCAGCACGGCAGAGAGGCTCAAGGAGAAAATAAATAGCCAAGGGTGATCAAACAACCCAACAAGAGGGACACAGAGAGAGAGAGATAGTTGCAGGGTCTTAAAGGTAAAACTGACGCTTGTTTTCAGGGATTATTATGTGGTTGTTTTGTTTAATCTTGATAAGTTTGATAAACCAGTGTGAGTGTGAGACTGCTTAATCACAGCATGTTTACTGTATGTCATGAATAAATGATAATGATGCTGGTTTAAAACATATTCACCATCAGCTATTGGCTTGGACAGGAGGTTTACCTGGGGTTTGGTGGGTCGTCCGGTCAGTGCTGCAGGTGGAGGGGAGGCGGAACTGGATCCCTGAAACAAGCCAGCCAATCACATTCAACATCCTGGTCACATCTGCCTAGCACACAGAACACTAATCACAGTACACTATACAGAAAAACAGCTACATACTGTACCCATAGATAAGAGGATAATGGCAGATAATAAAATATAATATATCAATTGAAGCACCTTGGTTAGATTGTGAGGCAGCAGCAGTTTACTTTTTCCTTCAACAGCAACATACACTCACCGGCCAGTTTATTAGGTACACCCATCTAGCAATGGGTCGGAACCCTCTTTTCCTTCAGAAGAGCCTGAATTCTTCAGGGCATTCTACAAGGTGTTGGAAACGTTGCACATGGATTTTGGTCCATGCTAACGCGATGGCATCATGCAGTTGCTGCAGATTGAACGTTGGTACATTCGTGCTGCGAACAGCCTGTTCCATCTCATCCCAAAGATGTTCTATTGGGTTGAGGTCTGGGGACTGACCAGGCCACTCAAGTAAACTAAATGTTTTTCCACTCCTCAATTGTCCAGTGTTGGTGACCGTGTTCTCACTGGAGCTCTCTTGTTTTTTATCTGGTAGGAGTGGAACCCAGGGTGGTCTACTACAATAGCCCATCCCTGACAAGGATCGAGGAGTTGTGCTTTCCGAGATGCCGTTCTGCACACCACAAATCAAATTCTATTGGTCACATACACATATTTAGCAGATGTTATTGTGGGTGTAGCGAAATGCTTATGTTCCTAGCTCCAACAGTGCAGTAATATCTAACAATTCACAACAATACACACAAATCTAAAAGTAGAAGAATGGAAAATGTCATTATTTATATTGTCTATGAGTATTTAAATATTTAAAGTTGAGATGGTTTGGACAAAAGTAGTGTCTGTTTTGAGTCATTGCTCATGGTTTATTTAACAGTTGATTTTATTTTATTGAAATGTGAAGTATCTTTATACTTAAATATAAATATTAGGATGAGCAATGTCAGAGTCTGGAGTGTGTATCTATATATATACAAATCTATATATATAAATATACACTACATGACCAAAAGTATGTGGACACCTGTTCGTCAAACATCTCATTCCGAAATCGTGGGCATTAATATGGAGTTGGTCCCCCCTTTTGCTGCTATAACAGCCTCCACTCTTCTGGGAAGGCTTTTCACTAGATGTTGGAACATTGCTGCTATAACAGCCTCCACTCTTCTGGGAAGGCTTTTCACTAGATGTTGGAACATTGCTGCTATAACAGCCTCCACTCTTCTGGGAAGGCTTTTCACTAGATGTTGGAACATTGCTGCTATAACAGCCTCCACTCTTCTGTGAAGGCTTTTCACTAGATGTTGGAACATTGCTGCTATAACAGCCTCCACTCTTCTGTGAAGGCTTTTCACTAGATGTTGGAACATTGCTGCTATAACAGCCTCCACTCTTCTGTGAAGGCTTTTCACTAGATGTTGGAACATTGCTGCTATAACAGCCTCCACTCTTCTGTGAAGGCTTTTCACTAGATGTTGGAACATTGCTGCTATAACAGCCTCCACTCTTCTGGGAAGGCTTTTCACTAGATGTTGGAACATTGCCTGATGTATTGTTGTCTCTGCCTTCTTGCCTTTGTGCTGTTGTCTGTGCCCAATAATGTTTGTACCATGTTTTGTGCTGCTACCATGTTGTGCTGCTGCCATGTTGTGTTGCTACCATGTTGTTGTCATGTGGTGTTGCTACTATCCTGTGTTGTCATGTGTTGCTGCCATGCTATGTTGTTGTCTTAGTTCTCTCTTTATTTATTTTTATTTAACCATTATTTAACTAGGCAAGTCAGTTAAAAACAAATTCTTATTTACAATGATGGACTACTTGTAAAACCGTAGTGTTGTAGTGTCTCTCTTGTCGTGATGTGTGTTTTGTCCTATATTTTTATTTTTAATCCCAGCCCCCGCAGGAGGCCTTTTGCCTTTTGGTAGGCCGTCATTGTAAGTAAGAATTTGTTCTTAACTGACTTTCCTAGTTAAATAAAGGTTAAATGAAATAAAATTGCTGCAGGGACTTGCTTCCATTCAGCCACAAGAGCATTAGTGAGGTCGAGCGCTGATGTTGGGTGATTAGGCCTGGCTCGCAGTCAGCATTCCAATTCATCTCAAAGGTGTTCAATTGGGTTGAGGTCAGGGCTCTGTGGAGGCCAGTCAAGTTCTTTCACACCGATCTCAACAAACCATTTCTGTATGGACCTCGCTTTGTGCACTGGGGCATTGTCATGCTGAAACAGGAAACTGTTGCCTCAAAGTTGGAAGCACAGAATCTTCTAGAATGTCATTGTATGCTGTAGCGTTCACTCCACTGGAACTAAGAGGCCTAGCTAGAATCATGAAAAACAGCCCCAGACCATTATTCCTCCTCCACCAAACTTTACAGCGAGCACTATGCATTCCAGATTCGTCCAGATTCGTCCGTCGAACTGCCAGATGGTGAAGCGTGTTTCATCACTCCAGAGAACACGTTTCCACTGCTCCAGAGTCCAATGGCGGCGAGCTTTACACCACTCCAGCCGACGCTTGTTATTGCGCTTGTGTGAGGCTGCTCGGCCATGGAAACCCATTTCAAGAAGCTCCCGACGAACAGTTCTTATGCTGACGTTGCTTCCAGAGGCAATTTGGAACTTGGTAGTGAGTGTTACAACCAAGACAATATTTAACTGCGCTACGTGCTTCAGCACTATGCAGACCTGCTCTGTGACAGTGCACAAAGCGAGGTCCATACAGAAATGGTTTGTCGAGATTGGTGTGGAAGAACTTGACTGGCCTGCATAGAGCCATGACTTCAATGCCACCGAACACCTTTGGAATGAATTGGAACGCCGACTGCGAGCCAGGCCTAATTGCGCAACATCAGTGCCGACCTCAATAATGCTCTTGTGGCTGAATGGAAGACAGTCCCTGCAGCAATGTTCCAACATCTAGTGGAAAGCCTTCCCAGAAGAGTGGAGGCAGTTATAGCAGCAAAGGGGGGGAAAACTCCATATTAATACCCATGATTTTGGAATGAGACGGTCTTACTAGCATGTGTCCCTATATATATATATATATATATATATGAAGAGTATATATATACACTGCTCAAAAAAATAAAGGGAACACTTAAACAACACAATGTAACTCCAAGTCAATCACACTTCTGTGAAATCAAACTGTCCACTTAGGAAGCAACACTGATTGGCAATAAATTTCACATGCTGTTGTGCAAATGGAATAGACAAAAGGTGGAAATTATAGGCAATTAGCAAGACACCCCCCAAAACAGGAGTGATTCTGCAGGTGGTGACCACAGACCACTTCTCAGTTCCTATGCTTCCTGGCTGATGTTTTGGTCACTTTTGAATGCTGGCGGTGCTCTCACTCTAGTGGTAGCATGAGACGGAGTCTACAACCCACACAAGTGGCTCAGGTAGTGCAGTTCATCCAGGATGGCACATCAATGCGAGCTGTAGCAAAAAGGTTTGCTGTGTCTGTCAGCGTAGTGTCCAGAGCATGGAGGTGCTACCAGGAGACAGGCCAGTACATCAGGAGACGTGGAGGAGGCCGTAAGAGGGCAACAACCCAGCAGCAGGACCGCTACCTCCGCCTTTGTGCAAGGAGGTGCACTGCCAGAGCCCTGCAAAATGACCTCCAGCAGGCCACAAATGTGCATATATATATACAGCAATAGCTGAATAGTATGGCCTTGACTAGAATACAGTACATACATATGAAATTAGTAAATAGTTTGTAAACATTATTAAAGTGACCAGTGCTCCATTATTAAAGTGACCACTTATTCCATGTCTTGGTACATAGGGCAACAGCCTCTAAGGTGCAGGGTTGAGTAACCGGTTGGGAGCCGACTAGTGACAGTTTCTATGTTCAGGGCAGGGTACTGGGCGGAGGCTGGCTAGTGATGGCTATTTAACAGTATGATGGCCTTGAGATGGAAACTGTTTTTCAGTCTCTCGGCCCCAGCTTTGATGCACCTGTACTGATCTCGCCTTCTGGACGATAGTGGGGTGAACAGGCCGTGGCTCGGGTGGTTGATGTCCTTGATGATCTTTTTCGCCTTCCTGTGACATCGGCGCTGTAGGTGTCCTGGAGGGCAGTCAATGTGCACCCGGTGATGCGCTGGGCACACCGGACCACCCTCTGGAGAGCCCTGCGGTTGCGGGCGGTCCAGTTGCCGTACCAGGCTTTGATACAGCCCGGTCCAGTTGCCGTACCAGGCTGTGATACAGCCCGGTCAAGTTGCCGTACCAGGCTGTGATACAGCCCGGTCCAGTTGCCGTACCAGGCTGTGATACAGCCCGGTCCAGTTGCCGTACCAGGCTGTGATACAGCCCGGTCCAGTTGCCATACCAGGCTGTGATACAGCCCGACAGGATGCTCTCAATGGTGCATCTGTAAAAGCTTGTGAGGGTCTTAGGGGCCAAGCACATTTTCCCAGTCTCCTGAGGTGAAGTGGAGCTGTTGTACTACGTCGTTATTTGTCTGTTCGTGGCCTTCGACCTCTCTCATCAACAAGCTGTTTTTCGACCACAGGACTGGTCGAAATGGATGTCTGGATGTTTTTTGTTTTTCCCACCATTATCTGTAAACTCTAGACACTGTAATGCGTGAAAAGCCCAGTAGGACGGCCATTTCTGAGACAGTGGATCCGGCTCCCCTGGCACCGACAATCATACCAAGCTCAAAGTCTCTTAGGTCACTCATTTTATCCATTCTAACGTTCAATCGAACAGTAACTGAATGCCTCCATGCCTGTCTGCCTGCTTTATATACAGTAGCAAGCCACAGCCACTTGACTCACTGTCTATAGGAGTGATCCATTTGTGAATATGGTACCTAATTAACTGTCCGGTGAGTGTATGTTCACACAGTGAAAAGGAAGTTAATATTTAGTGAAATTTGTGACTATCTATCTTGTTTAATCTAGTTTTTAACTTGCAATCATATTTACAATCGTACATTCCAATTGATTCAAATGTTTTATGAAATACTGTATGTTCTATTCAGGATATGACCCCAGTTGACCCTGTGAAACTGTAATAGGACCACTAAGAGGCTGTGAGAAGATGCACAAAGAGGAAGCAATCACAGCAATCATGGTGAGACATTTACACATCACTCTCAAGCTAAAGCAGAAGAGATCATTGGCTAATTGGTAGATGGCTTTAGCATCCCTGTAAGAAAACTCATAGGATGGCGAACGGAAAGAGCTAATCTGACAGTTTAGTATGGCTAAACAGAAAAGAAGGAATGGTGGAGATCACATTCAGATGAGTGATGAGCAGTTAGAGGTATGGAATTGGAAAGCATGGCTCTTGCGGGTGCACTTACAAAAATAACTCCATGCACTGCCGTATTGCTGAGCACTTTGGTGATTGCTAAGCAACTTTGGAGCCCCATACTAGGCAATGAGAGTGGAAGAGTCATTATGTTCCTAACTTGACAGTAAGCAGTCAGTAATACTCATTTAAAATAAAAAATAAACTCAAGGAGAGTATTTTAATTCCAGTTATCAATGTTGGGTAAAATAGCCCATCCAAAAATACAAAGAACATTCTAGTCTGATCACTCGCTGTGAGGTGAGAGTTCACAATAGAAGGTATCCACACCAACACTCTGAGCTCAGAGGTTTGCTCATGTTATATCAAATGGGCACCGTACAGTTGGTATGTCATCAAATCACTGCAGTAGCCTACACGTCACTGTATCTAATAACAAGTCCAACAACGCAGCAACAGCAGGAGGAAGTGTGATGTATTATGCAATAGAAAGGAACAAAATGAATATGACAAAACAAACTAATTAACTTCTCCCCTGTATAATCTTGTCAGCTTCAGACAATTTAGCAGACTTTCATAAACTGAGGCACATGAAAATAAATAATTTACTGCACAGTTTTTTCTCAAAACAATAGAACAGAGTGTCACTTCGACAGTCACTGTTGTGTACGACTCACATACATTTCTTATCAAAGCTTTTTCCCCCAGTGCACTTTATTAGGGCCCAGGATTTAATGGTGCCATTTCATACACAGCTCCTTAATAAGGATAGCACAGACATCTCTTGTGTTTCATCTGGCTGGTGCCTTGCTGGTAGCAGAGCTGTCATTATGTATTTCCAATCATGTCTGGGATCTGTTCCCTACACTGGGCACAAAACTTAAAACGCCACCCAGCACCAAACACAGTGCAGCAGGTGTCAAAATAATGCATCTTCAGAATCATCATAACCATGCAGTTTAACATCACCATTCTCTACAGTCTCCAGGTCAATGATATCAGTCACCAGTCATCCTCACAAATACTATTGTCATTGACATATTGTTTGTATACAAAAGCATGAACATTAACATTTGGATACACTTGAGTAGCAGCTGTTAGAATAACATTCTCAGTCTTTGGTTCCTGAGCATGAGGATGACACAGTACATGACAGCAGAGACACAGCAACATCAGTAGAGACACAGCAACATCACTTCCTTGTGGCAGACAGAGAGACAGGACCTCCATGGCTTCACTACCTGGGGATGGATTGAGTTGACATTGACAGGAAAACATCCCATCAGATGTCTTCGAAGCTGCTGTCAGATATCTGCTGATGTATAGGTGTTGGACAGGACTGACGTAACTGACTAAATCAAGGGATAGTAGGGGTGTGTGAAAGTGTGTGTGAAAGTGTGTTTCTGTCTGCCTGTTTGTGAACATGCATGTGTAAAAAAAAATACAGCAATAGTATTCCCAACAATTCAAACAGCTACTGATCACTTCTGTTCCATAATCTGATTTAATGACGTCATTTCCCAAGGTTCCGTTAGTTCCCGTAGAGTAAATCCAACGGCTCATTTGATTTACAGCCAGTCTTTGGGATTTGTATGATAATTGCCAAGATTTACATCGCTCTATTCCGTAGTGACATTTAACAGAATACTCAAGATATGTCAGGGGGAAAAAATACTGGAAATCCACAGAAAAACAGTACTGTATATACACAGTCACAGCAAAGATTGTCAAGACACATAAGCAAAGGCCAGTCTATTTAGTCTACCACAGTGAGCTCCACAGAGGATTTAGTGATAAATATAATTTGTGACAGACTTATCAATTGAAAAGTATGCATTCATTACTCGTAAAGAACAGAAAGATAAGTTCATGTCAATGTTCACCAATGCTTACAGCAGTTCAGAATGCGTTGGTCCATCACAGTTCAAGCCAAGTGCAATTGAAGTCTGGTGTGCATTCAACTGATTTGATTGTTCATCACATTCTTATGGCACAGTACATTCCATTCAGCTACGTAGTTGCTGTCACTAATGCAGTCCTTTAATGTCAAACCACATTCATGATCATGGATTCATCCTAAGCATTATGAAACATTCATACAGTGCTTTACTGTGGCCATGATACGCAGAAAAATAAATCCATTAAGGTCCATAGTAAAACAACTTTGAGCATCAATACTAAATGTTCCTATGCATACTCTGCTACTGACACATTCAACGCTACATTCTTCTCACTGCGATCTTGAGGAGACATCTCACATTCTCAGAGTGTCAGAGACATATATGTTATCTCCGCACTGTTGTACTCATATCTCCCACTCCACAGCTCTACACTAGAACTCCTCTTCATGGACCGCGGTTCCCACTGGGGGGGCTTCTGCTGCCACCTGTCCCACAGAAAGGCCTGGTCACAGTGAGACTTCCCTGGGTTGTCAGTGGCTGTCTCCCCCTCTGGAGCTTCAGGGTCCTCACAGACATCCATGACAGAGCAATCTGTGGCTTCCCCTATGGCATCCTCTAGCTCCATGGGTGCCAGCTCAAATGCGGACAAGCTAATGTTAGCTGGGTCTAGTAATATTAGTGGATCTAGGTCTAGGATGACTGGTTCTGGGTGGCACATCGTGGCTGGGTCCAGGGCTACTGAGTCTGGGGTGAATGGACTGCCCAGTCCGAGGGAGACCGGGCCAGGTGAATGCACTGTAACTTGGTCCTGTGGTTCTGAATCTTCAGGGAACTCTATAGGTAGGTCTTCATGCATGTGATCTAATCGGTACTCAATAGCTGGGTCCACACACACTGATTCCATTCGGTATATAGAGGGGTGGTCCGGACTGGGGGGGCTCAGAGAAACTGGGTCTGGTGGTGTGTACATGGCGATTGGGCTGAGGTCTGATGAACTCACACTAACTGTCTCCAGAGGTTCCAGCGGATCCAAGAAGACTGAGTCCAGATCTGATTCATCTGAGGAATTGAAGGTGGTTAAGACCAAATGGACCACAAATGGATCAGTTGGGCACTCAGTGGCCTGGTCCATTGGTTCTGGAACAGGTGGCCATTCTGGCTCCAGAGACTCATCAAATTCATCAAAGGAGTCGATGGTGACTGGATATGCACGCACTACTATTTCTGATGGGAACATGTCGGAGTCTAAGGGGAATGGATCTGGGAGGTCTGGAAGGCAGACAGTGGCTAAGTCCTGTGATTCTGGATCAGATGGGATCAGACACACATCCAGTGATTCTAAATCAGTTGGGCTCTCTGGTGTAACTATGACAGTTGGGCAAATGGTAACTGAGTATCGATTGAGTTGCTCCGATGAGCACACACTGGTATTAGCCAGTGGCTCTATCTCTGGTGCTGTTAAGACTATAGGGCCTGGGTCTAAAGATTCAGTATCTGACAGACAGACAGGAACTGCCTGGTGTACAGGAGCTGTGTCTTGAGACACTGGATCTTGCTGGTGCACAGTGACATCTTCCACAGATTCTGAATCTGATGGGGACAAGTCAGCGTCTGACTCTTGTGGTGGGGACACAGTGACCTCAGGTACTGGATATGGTAGGTACGTCACTCTTGTTTCTGGGACTAGGAGTTTCACATTAACTAAGTCAATCGATTCTGTATCGGAGCGGTTCACATTAGCTGGGTCCAGCTTGTGCAGCTTGTGTGTTTCTTCAGGGCACACATTAGCTACGTCTGTGGGCTTGTCTGTTTCTACACTGTACACATTAGCTACGTCTGTGGGCTTGTCTATTTCTACACCACACACATTAGCTACGTCTGTGGGCATGTCTGTTTCTACACTGTACACATTAGCTACGTCTGTGGGCTTGTCTGTTTCTACACTGTACACATTAGCTACGTCTGTGGGCTTGTCTATTTCTACACCACACACATTAGCTACGTCTGTGGGCTTGTCTGTTTCTACACTGTACACATTAGCTACGTCTGTGGGCTTGTCTATTTCTACACCACACACATTAGCTACGTCTGTGGGCTTGTCTGTTTCTACACCACACACATTAGCTACGTCTGTGGGCTTGTCTATTTCTACACCACACACATTAGCTACATCTGTGGGCTTGTCTGTTTCTACACTGTACACATTAGCTACGTCTGTGGGCTTGTCTATTTCTATACCACACACATTAGCTACATCTGTGGGCTTGTCTGTTTCTACACTGTACACATTAGCTACGTCTGTGGGCTTGTCTGTTTCTACACTGTATACATTAGCTACGTCTGTGGGCTTGTCTGTTTCTACCCTGTACACATTAGCTACGTCTGTGGGCTTGTCTGTTTCTACACCACACACATTAGCTACATCTGTGGGCTTGTCTGTTTCTACACTGTACACATTAGCTACGTCTGTGGGCTTGTCTGTTTCTACACTGTACACATTAGCTACGTCTGTGGGCTTGTCTGTTTCTACACTGTACACATTAGCTACATCTGTGGGCTTGTCTGTTTCTACACTGTACACATTAGCTACGTCTGTGGGCTTGTCTGTTTCTACCCTGTACACATTAGCTACGTCTGTGGGCTTGTCTGTTTCTACCCTGTACACATCAGCTACGTCTGTGGGCTTGTCTGTTTCTACCCTGTACACATTAGCTACGTCTGTGGGCTTGTCTGTTTCTACCCTGTACACATTAGCTACGTCTGTGGGCTTGTCTGTTTCTACACCACACACATTAGCTACGTCTGTGGGCTTGTCTGTTTCTACACTGTACACATTAGCTATGTCTGTGGGCTTGTCTGTTTTTACACTGCACACATTAGCTATGTCTGTGGGCTTGTCTGTTTCTACACCGTTCACATTAGCTACATCTGTGGGCTTGTCTGTTTCTACACTGCACACATTAGCTATGTCTGTGGGCTTGTCTGTTTTTACACCGTACACATTAGCTACGTCTGTGGGCTTGTCTGTTTCTACACTGCACACATTAGCTATGTCTGTGGGCTTGTCTGTTTCTAAACCGTACACATTAACTACGTCTGTGGACTTGTCTGTTTCCAAACGATACACGTCTGTGGACACTGAATCTGGAGAGCACACAGTCTTTGGGTACTGCTGCTCTGAATCTACAGGGTCCTCTATGGCTGGATCCACAGACTGTGCTTCTGAGGAGCTCATGCTGACTGGGTCTGGAGATAACTGATCTGATAGGCTCTTAGTGTTCTGGTCTAGTGGTTCTGGGCAAACCACAGAGGTTGATGAGTCTGACACTGGTTCTGGCTGGATCATGGTGACTGGATCCACAAGTACGGAATCTAGAGTGATCGGGATAGAACCCTCTACAAACAGTGATGCCGGACGCCTTAGAATGGCTGGGTCCATTGAGATCTGTTTAGGAAGACGGCGCCTCACGACGGACTGCTTCTCTTGTACCTCTTCCTCCTCAGGACAATTAACGGCTGCGTCTGCCGTGCTCTGTCTCACCAGCACCTTGCTCCTGGCCTGCGTCCCTACAGACACTTGAGCCACTTTAGCCCGTTTCGCAGCCGCCCATGTTCTCCCAGCCACCCCTTCTCCCCCAGCCGCCCATGTTCTCCCAGCCACCCCTTCTCCCCCACCCGACCCTGCTCCCCCAGCAGCCCCAGGCTGTGGAGACCACGTGTTGTAGTGCTGCGTGAAGGTGTTGAAGTTGCTATTGAAGGCCCTGAGCTCAGTGCACAGGTCCCTCCTGAGATCAGACAACTCACGACGCATGGCCGACACTTCCTCCTTCCACTGCATGCTGATCGCTGCAGCTAGGTGGGCCGACTCCTTTATACTGGCCTCGATGGCTTTGGGTGAGGGCCTCTCTGGGGCCTGGAAGCTAGGTTTAGGGGGCCTGAACAGGCTGGGTGAATCAGGGGGCCCAGATTGAGGTTTGGCTGTGGCACCGGTACTGTCTTGGAGATACAGTCTGTTTCTTCTGATAGGGCAGCCTAGATCGTCATGGGCCAATGGAACTATGTCTGCTACGTCTCGACGTACACTGGCCAGGTACTCAGGTAAGCTAGTGGCTTCCTGTGCATATTTTCCCTCTGGAAGACAAAGGTAAATATGTGTAGTATGTCGTCAGGTCACAGGTGTGAGCAGCTGGAGAGAATGTGCTAGTTTTAGCCACCAAGCACAGACATCAAGTCATGCAGTTTTTAAGTTAAGGAATGTATGAGTCAAAATAAGACTTGAAATTGTCTCATATCTTCAGTGTCTAAAATTCATTATTATAGTATTTTCTTGGATCTACGAAGCTAGACAAGGAAACCTTTCCGAAAATAAAACATTTTGGTTATCAATATTACACTAAACGTTCCATTACACATAGTCCCATTTTGACTCATATTTCTGATTATAGTTTACACTGCCTTCTCAATCTCAAATGAACCTGTATCATGCTCTTGCATGCTTCTCATCTTTTCACTGCACAAAGACAGACCCCAAAACACATGACAAAGAACAAGACACTGTAAAAACCTACTGTATGCATGGTATTCAAAACCTTCACCACAGATATGATACAGGTGTAACTTTGTGCACTGAAAAGAAGCAAAGATGAGCAACACATCCCCAACCACTATCAGGAAGTATATGAACCCTATTGAACATCATGAGGTCCAGTATGACCTATCTACCTGAAGTCAGAGGGTGGAACCAATCGCCCAAAGACTCCTGACATCAGACACACCCCATCCTCCACACCATAGATTGCATGAAATTGCCATGACAAATGTAAAGATTATGTTTTAGTTTGTTGAGAAAGCAGTGTAAATAACTGGTGAAAATCTGTCAAATGCACAATTCTCCAGATGCCCACACCTTCTCTGACCTCTCCCTAATATCATTGGTAGAACTCCACGGTAGAAAGAATGGGTCTTCACTTCTTTACCAGGGGAAGGTTGTTGTTGTTTTTGTGTGTATCCAGAAATGGGAAACAATGTCATTGCTATGGTTTATCCTCTGGCGAAGTAGATGACCTTACAGGACCGTTTGCTGAAATTATTTTTATTCACTCAGTGTCATATTCGCAGTTTATTTTATCCCACATAAAAAAATACAACTCTTGCTTTTGTGACCTCAATTTTATTGACCAGTGCAGTCATTACCTGCCACATGAAACACCAGAATCTGTGGGAACTGAACTGGAGAATCTGTGGGAGAGAAAACTCAAAGCCGTTGCTGTGGCAACAACGTGTATGCATCACAATGTGGTTTGTAAGTACAGGTAGATAAAGCTGTAGTAAACCCATTCAGTCATTAAGACTCTGGAGTTGAAGGACTGTTCATCTCAGCACTATTTCCCCTGCCCAGAGTTTCAGTCAAGCTGAGAACACACGCAAAGGATCTGTGGCTTATCATGAAATGAGGTTTAGAGCCAGATTGTGCTGAAGGCGATTAACTCCATCAACTAAAAGAAAAAGCTATTGTAAGGAAACAGCAACGAGGGAGAAAAAACAATCCATCCTCACTTAATCTGAAAAGGTCTCGTGATATAACGTCCACTTCATGTGCCTGCAGAATCATTTCAATAGGGTTCATATCTTCACTCTCTGATATTATGTGGAATGAGAATATGAATGACTGAATTAAAAATGCAATATGATGGATTGACTCAAAGCAACTCATAAACTGTACTTGAATATGCTCTTTATATCAACAATCAGGAAATATGTAAAAGTAGTTCATGCAGATGTATGGTGCCATTTCATAAAGCACTTCAAGAGCAGAGCATCACAAGAAATGTCATGTGCATGTTGTTAATTTCTTAAATCTCACTTGATATAACATTTTGATATTTACAAACGGGAACTGTCTACCCTTGTGTATAAGGTTTACTTTGCATGGCTATATCAACTTATCATCCACTTTGGATAAGAGATCAGCTGTCATCTCAATAGTGTTCATACTCTAATGTACACAGTATGTGTTGTATCTGTTAATGTGGTGCAGTCCCCTCCTCCCCTGTTGTTCTGACCTGTTGTGGCCCTGATGGTAGAGGTGAGGGTGGAGGAGGTCATGTTGGGGATGCAGTCATCATCCTGGGAGTAGCCAGCTTGGATGGCCCTTAAGTAGCTGTGGCTCCGTGTCCGGAAACAGCCGGGCAGGTCCAGAGCCTCCACAGCCTGAGATTCCACCTCACTGAATACCGACTCACAGACTGACTCAAACTGACCGTTTATCTCTGTCTCACTCACCTGGAGGAGAGAACAGCAGGGCGAGAAAGGCTCAATTCAATGATAGTTCTTGTCTTTGTGGGAAAACATTAATTGGTTGTATACAACGTTTGATGTTATGCTCTTTTCTTAGCATTTAATAAAAAAGTGTTTGCTTGAAATGGCTACCAGCTAATTGCCAGGAGAGCAAATGTTTGAAAAGGAGAACGTCTGCAAATGTATTGTTCATTTGAGCATCGTCTTGATGCGCAATTACTTTGTGAAATGTCAAGCATACGACTTGCTCACCAGGACAACGTTTTTTGGTTGTTGTTTTTTGTTTTTCTCAATTCCTCCAGTTTGCCACAGTTGCCTAAATAATGCATTCTGAAATCTAGATCTATGTTGAAATGTGTAAAGGATTAGAGGAAGTCAAGGTAACATATTCTAGTGGCATAGCATACTGTATGAGTGTTAGTTCCCTCTGAATCCCCTGAGACAATGTGTCCTGATCTCAACAGAACCATTATTTGGCGATCTTAATATCCTGAGACAGACGTGCATCTTGCGATATAGAGATATCAATTTAGGGAAGTTTAAATGGTTCGATGTTTATCTCACCATTCCCATTTGGCAATCCTGAGAATCGTAGATAAGGATCCTGTTCTATTGCGAGATATATAATCTTGTAATAACCTCAGCAGGGTGCCGTGGAGGCAGAGATAAAGCCAGAGAATTAGCGGGAGAGAGGTTGAGCTTTTAAGACTTGGGACAAATCAATACACGCTGACTTTAAGAGAGAGATTTAGATCTTAAATTAATATAAACCAGACACATAAAAGACTCAGGACTCAATTTTGCACAAATGCAAAATATAAAAGTAAAGTATATGCATCTAAGGGAGGGTCAAGACTGAATGAAGGAAGTGAGAAGGATAGGGAGCTACAGTATGGAATATCATATAATATCCCATTGTCTTCCGACGGGTGGCGTCATTCTAACGCGTTGCCAGAGTCTGAGCAGACGTCCGTCACGATATCTGACGTAATACAATTATTATATCTTGTACATATCATTGTTATAGGCCAGAGACTCACCTGGCTGACCTGGCTAACACAGCTTGCCTGGCTGAGAGTGCTGACTGCCCGCATGTAACTCTGGTTCCTGGAGCGGAATTGGGCTGTTGGGAGAGGTGGCTGCCGGTAGTTATAGATGGTGGAGGGCTCCAGGGCCAAGCTGGGGTGGGGGTGCATGTCTCTGGAGGCCTGCACCTGGAAGCTCTGACTGAATGGAGAGATAGAGACGACAGAGAGCGTGAGAGAGACAACAGAGAGAGAGGGATGGCAGAGAGAGAGATGACAGAGAGAGAGAGATGGCAGAGAGAGAGAAACGACAAAGAGAGAGAGAGAGACGACAGAGAGAGAGAGAGATGGTAGAGACACAAATAGATAGAAAGGGAGATTATTATACTTGTAAAGGTGTTGTAGAAATTGTCTTAATAATTCTTATTAAACATAGTTTGACAAATAAAAATGTAATTTGTCAGATGGCCACAGGTCTTACAAAAGGGAATAAAACAGTTAGGTGTTAATTACTTCACGGCAGGCATCCTCTGGGTGAGCTGAACTTCAGACTGAGACTGATTATGACATTGCATTGACCAAGAGAGGGGGGATCTTCCTCCCTCCACTAAATAATTGCTGTGTTCAACAGTGTCCCCGAAATGGCAATTCGATTTGCTATTGTGCTGTAGCAGCCAATCAATGCTTGGAGATGAGGGAAATGCAAATGAGGAGCTAGTTAGCAATCAGAGCAAGCATTTCTGAGATAGCAGGAGCGTGTCAGTCAGGTCAATTAAATGTGCTTCCCCATAAGGGAAACACAGCCTTCACTCACGCCGTCACAGAGATGCATACAAATCTCTCTACCGCTCTCCATTTGGCAAATCGGACCATAACTCTATCCTCCAGATTCCTGCTCACAAGCAAAAACTCAAACAGGAAGTACCAACGGCACGATCAATAAGGAAGTGGTCCGATGAAGCGGATGCTAAGCTACAGGACTGTTTCTCTAGCACAGACTGGAATATGTTCCGGGATTCATCCGATGGCATTAAGGAGTTTACCACATCAGTCAACGGCTTCATTAATAAGTGCATTGACAACATTTCCCTACAGTGACCGTACGTACATATCCTAAACAGAAGTCATGGATTAAAGGCAACATCTGCACTGAGCTAAAAGTTAGAGCTGCCGCTTTCAAGGAGAGGGACACAAATCTGCACGCTTACAAGAAGTATTGTCGGAATATAACATTTTCCGACAAGATAGAACTGCCAAAGGGGGCGGTGTTGCAATCTACTGCAGAGATAGCCTACAGAGTTCTGTCTTACTATCCAGGTCTGTACCCAAACAATTCGATCTTCTACTTTTAAAAATCCACCGTTCCAGAAACAAGTCTCTCACCGTTGTAGCTTGCTATAGACCACCCTCTGCCCCCAGCTGTGCCCTGGACACCATATGTGAATTGATTGCCCCCCCATCTATCTTCAGAGCTCGTGCTGCTAGGTGACCTAAACTGGTACATGTTTAACACCCCGGCCATCCTACAATCTAAGCTTGATGCCCTCAATCTCACACAAATTATCAATGAACCCACCAGGTACAACCCCAAATACGTAAACACGGGCACCCTCATAGATATCATCCTAACCAACTTGCCCTCCAAATACACCTCTGCTGTTTTCAACCAAGATCTCAGCAATCACTGTCTCATTGCCTGCATCCATAATGGGTCTGCGGTCAAACAACCACCCCTCATCACTGTCAAACGCTCCCTAAAACACTTCAGCGAGCAGGCCTTTCTAATCGACCTGGCCCGGGTATCCTGGAAGGATATTGACCTTATCCCGTCAGTAGAGAAAGCCTGGGTATTCTTTAGAAGTGCCTTCTGCCTCCCGGGTGGCGCATTGGTCTAGGGCACCGCATCGCAGTGCTAGCTGTGCCACCAGAGCCTCTGGGTTCGAGCCCAGGCTCTGTCGTAGCCGGCCGCGACCGGGAGGTCCATGGGGCGACGCACAATTGGCCTGACGTCGTCCGGGTTAGGGAGGGTTTGGCCGGTAGGGATATCCTTGTCTAATCGCACACTAGCGACTCCTGTGGCGGGCCGGGCGCAGTGCACGCTAACCAGGTCGCCAGGTGCACGGCGTTTCGTCCGACACATTGGTGCGGCTGGCTTCCGGGTTGGATGCGCGCTGTGTTAAGAAGCAGTGCGGCTTGGTTGGGTTGTGTTTCGGAGGACACATGGCTTTCGACCTTCGTCTCTCCCGAGCCCGTACGGGAGTTGTAGCGATGAGACAAGATAGTAACTACTAACAATTGTATACTATGAAATTGGGGAGAAAAGGGGGTAAATAATAATAATAATACCATTTTAAATAAGTGCTTTCCTCACCATTTTAAATAAGCATGCCCCATTCAAAAAATGTTGAACCAGAAACAGATATAGCCCTTGTCACGTTCCTGACCGGTTTTCTGTTATTTTGTATGTGTTTGACAGTCAGGGCGTGAGTTTGGGTGGGTAGTCTATGTTATGTGTTTCTATGTTGGTTAAAGGGTGACCTGATATGGCTCTCAATTAGAGGCAGGTGGTTTTCATTTCCTCTGATTGAGAGCCATATTAAAGTAGGTGTTTTCACAATGTTTGTTTGTGGGTGGTTGTTTCCTGTATCTGTGTTTGTTGCAACATACGGGACTGTATCGTTCGTTCGTTTTGTTTGTAGTCAGTACTGGTTCGTTCGTTCTTCGTTACGTGTAAGTTCGTAGTCCAGGTCTGTCTACTTCGTTTGTTGTTTTGTATTGTTGTTCAAGAGTTTTTCCGTCTTCGTCTGTTCCTTGTAATAAATAATATGTATAACTCCAATGCTGGATTTTGGTCGAATCCTTGCTACTCCTCTTCGGATGAAGAGAAGGAGGAAGCCCGTTACAGCCCTTGGTTGTCTCTAGACCTGACTGCCCTTGACCAGCACAAAAACATCCTGTGGCGTTCTGCATTATAATCGAATAGCCCCCGTGATATGCACATTTTCAGGGAAGTTAGGAACCAATATACACAGGCAGTAAGGAAAGCTAAGGCTAGCTTTTTCAAGCAGAAATTTGCATCCTGTAGCACAAACTCAAAAAAGTTCTGGGACACTGTAAAGACCATGGAGAATAAGAGTACCTCCTCCCACTGCACTGAGGCTAGGAAAAACTGTCACCACCGATAAATCCACTATAATTGAAAATTTCAATAATCATTTTTCTACAGCTGGCCATGCTTTCCACCTGGCTACCCCAACCCCGATCAACAGCCCTCCACTCCCCACAGCAACTCGCCCAAGCCTCCCCCATTTCTCTTTCACCCAAATCCAGACAGCTGATGTTCTGAAAGAGCTACAAAATCTGGACCCCTACAAATTAGCCGGGCTAGATAATCTGGACCCTCTCTTTCTAAATCTATCTACCGAAATTGTTGCAACCCCTATCACTAGCCTATTCAACCTCTCTTTCGTACAGTCTGAGATCCCCCAAAGATTGGAAAGCTGCCACGGTCATCCCCCTCTTCAAAGGGGGAGACACTCTAGACCCAAACTGCTACAGACCTATATCTATCCTACCTTGCCTTTCTAAGGTCTTCGAAGCCAAGTTAACAAACAGATCACCAACCATTTCGAATCCCACTGTACCTTCTCCGCTATGCAATCTGGCTTCCGAGCTGGTCTTGGGTGCACCTCAGCCACGCTCAAGTTCCTAAACGATATCATAACCGTCATCGATAAGAGACATTTCTATGCAGCCGTATTCATCGACCTGGCCAAGGCTTTTGACTCTGTCAATCACCATATTCATATCGGCAGACTCAACAGCCTTGGTTTCTCAAATGATTGCCTCGCCTGGTTCACCAACTACTTCTCTGATAGAGTTCAGTGTGTCAAATCGGAGGGCCTGTTGTCTGGACCTCTGGCAGTCTCTATGGGGGTGCCATAGGGATCAATTCTCGGGCCGACTCTCTTCTCTGTATACATCAATGATGTCACTCTTGCTGCTGGTGATTCTCTGATCCACTTCAACGCAGACGACACCATTCTGTATCCCTCTGGCCCTTCTTTGGACTCTGTGTTAACTAACCTCCAGACGAGCTTCAATGTTATACAACTCTCCTTCCGTGGCCTCCAACTGCTCTTAAATGCAAGTAAAACGAAATGCATCCTCTTCAACCGATCGCTGTCCGCACCTGCCCGCCCGTTCAGCATCACTACTCTGGACGGTTCTGACTTAGAATATGTGGACAACGTCAAATACCTAGGTGTCTAGTTAGACTGTAAACTCTCCTTCTATTCTCACATTAAGCATCTCCAATCCAAAATTAAATATAGAATCGGCTTCCTATTAAAGCATCCTTCACTCATGCTGCCAAACTTACCCTCGTAAAACTGACCATCCCACGGATTCTCGACTTTGGCGATGTTATTTACAAAATAGCCTCCAACACTCTACTCAACAAATTGGATGCAGTCTATCACAGTGCAATCCGTTTTGTCACCAAAGCCCCATATACTACCCACCACTGCGACCTGTATGCCCTTGTTGGCTGGCCCTCGCTTCATACTCGTCGCCAAACCCACTGGCTCCAGGTCATCTACAAGTCTCTGCTAGGTAAAGCCCTGCCCTATCTCAGCTCACTGGTCACCATAGCAGCACCCACCCGTAGCACGCGCTCCAGCAGGTATATCTCACTGGTCACCCCCAACGCCCATTCTTCCTTTGGCCGCCTTTCCTTACAGTTAGTTCCCTGCTGCCAATGACTGAAACGAACTGCAAAAATCCCTGAAGCTGGAGGCTCATATCTCCCTCACTAGCTTTAAGCACCAGCTGTCAGAGCAGCTCACAGATCACTGCACCTGTACATAGCCCATCTGTAAATAGCCCATCCAACTATCTCATCCCCATACTGTATTTATTTATTTATCTTGCTCCTTTGCACCCCAGTATCTTTACTTGCACATTCATAAATACATACAGTGGGGAGAACAAGTATTTGATACACTGCCGATTTTGCAGGTTTTCCTACTTACAAAGCATGTAGAGGTCTGTAATTTTTATCATAGGTACACTTCAACTGTGAGAGACGGAATCTAAAACAAAAATCCAGAAAATCACATTGTATGATTTTTAAGTAATTAATTTGCATTTTATTGCATGTGATAAGTATTTGATACATCAGAAAAGCAGAACTTAATATTTGGTACAGAAACCTTCGTTTGCAATTACAGAGATCATACGTTTCCTGTAGTTCTTGACCAGGTTTGCACACACAAAAATCCAGAAAATCCCATTGTATGATTTTTAAGTAATTAGTTTGCATTTTATTGCATGACATAAGTATTTGATCACCTACCAACCAGTAAGAATTCCGGCTCTCACAGACCTGTTAGTTTACCTGTATTAACTGCACCTGTTTGAACTCGTTACCTGTATAAAAGACACCTGTACACACACTCAATCAAACAGACTCCAACCTCTCCACAATGGCCAAGACCAGAGAGCTGTGTCAGGACATCAGGGATAAAATTGTAGACCTGCACAAGGCTGGGATGGGCTACAGGACAATAGGCATGCAGCTTGGTGAGAAGGCAACAACTGTTGGCGCAATTATTAGAAAATGGAAGAAGTTCAAGATGCCGGTCAATCACCCTCGGTCTGGGGCTCCATGCAAGATCTCACCTGGGGCATCAATGATCATGAGGAAGGTGAGGGATCAGCCCAGAACTACACGGCAGGACCTGGTCAATGACCTGAAGAGAGCTGGGACCAGAGTCTCAAAGAAAACCATTAGTAACACACTACGCCGTCAGGGATTAAAATCCTGCAGCGCACGCAAGGTCCCCCTGCTCAAGCCAGCACATGTCCAGGCCCGTCTGAAGTCTGCCAATGACCATCTGGATGATCCAGAGGAGGAATGGGAGAAGGTCTTGTGGTCTGATGAGACAAAAATACAGCTTTTTGGTCAAACTCCACTCGCCGTTTTTGGAGGAAGAAGAAGGATGAGTACAACCCCAAGAACACCATCCCAGCCGTGAAGCATGGAGGTGGAAACATCATTCTTTGGGGATGCTTTTCTGCAAAAGGGACAGGACGACTGCACCGTATTGAGGGGAGGATGGATGGGGTCATGTATCGCGAGATCTTGGCCAACAACCTCCTTCCCTCAGTAAGAGCATTGAAGATGGGTCGTGGCTGGGTCTTCCAGCATGACAACGACCCGAAACACACAGCCAGGGCAACTAAGGAGTGGCTCCGTAAGAAGCATCTCAAGGTCCTGGAGTGGCCCTGCCAGTCTCCAGACCTGAACCCAATAGAAAATCTTTGGAGGGAGCTGAATGTCCGTATTGCCCAGCGACAGCCCCGAAACCTGAAGGATCTGGAGAAAGTCTGTATGGAGGAGTGGGCCAAAATCCCTGCTGCAGTGTGTGCAAACCTGGTCAAGAACTACAGGAAACGTATGATCTCTGTAATTGCAAACAAAGGTTTCTGTACCAAATATTAAGTTCTGCTTTTCTGATGTATCAAATACTTATCACATGCAATAAAATGCAAATTAATTACTTAAAAATCATACAATGTGATTTTCTGGATTTTTGTTTTAGATTCCGTCTCTCACAGTTGAAGTGTACCTATGATAAACATTACAGACCTCTACATGCTTTGTAAGTAGGAAAACCTGCAAAATCGGCAGTGTATCAAATACTTGTTCTCCCCACTGTATATATATATACATATATATATTCTGCACATGTATGATTCCAGTTTTTAATTGCTATATTGTAATTACTTCGCCACCATGGCCTATTTATTCCCTTACCCCCCTTATCCTACCTCATTTGCACATACTGTATATAGACTTTTTCTACTGTATTATTGACTGTATGTTTGTTTATTCCATGTGTAACTCTGTGTTGTTGTATGTGTCGAACTGCTTTGCTTTATCTTGGCCAGGTCGCAGTTGCAAATGAGAATTTGTTCTCAACTAGCCTACATGGTAAAATTAAATTAAATAAAGGTGAAATATTTTTTTAATTGGTGGTATATAATTTTTATTCAAATGCAACTTTGATATGGGTAAAATCCCTATTAAGCTCTTCAAATTTCATAAACAAGTACTTGTAATTTTCCCCACATAGGTATACAATCTAGAATAATAAAGACATAAAATACAAAAACAAGTCTATATTTTTCCAGAACTGGTTTGACAACAACATTATTTGGGTTAAATAATTATTGAATAATGATGGCCAACTATATGATTATCAAGAATTTATGAGAACACACAATGTTACATTCACTCCTGAGGAGTATCAATTTGTTGTTAGAGCTGTCCCTGAAGGTGCAATTCTTCTTTTAGGAGAATATAACAACACTCCAAGTGCAACTGTTGAGGATTGTGTAGCCTCAATACAATTAGAAGGAATTTACATTTTAAACTATAAATGTAATAACATGTATATAAGAAAACTATGTCAATATGTTACGTTTCCCTCTGCTAAAATGTACTGTAATGCAGCCCTAGGACAAATGAACTGGAACAAAGTTTCGTTATCTGGTAAATGTTGTATATCTAATAAGGTGAAAGAAGTATCATACAATCTCATTGATAGAATCTACCCTGTAAAGACCTTTATTATACACAGATTCTAAATAGCTATTGATAACAAATGTGTATTTTGTGGTTGTGGCCCAGAAACTCTTGAACATTTATTTTGGGACTCTTCTTATGTCAGAAGATTTTGGAGTGAGTTAGAAGATTTTATTTTAAAAGAAACAACTTTTAATGTTAATCTGAGAGACTGATGTTATTTTTTATTTTTTTATTGTGATCCAAATGATATGGACCCTGATTTAACTTCCATTGTTTGTTTGTTTATCTTTCATGGAAGATTCTTTGTCCATAAAATTGTAAAGGCTGTCACTCTCCTCATCCTCGGACGAGGTGAGGAGAGAAGGATCTTCAGACCAAAATGCAGCTTGAGGGAAATAAGCCATCTTTTTATTTATAAACGACAAAACTGAATAATGATGGCAACACGAAAACAAACACTTTAACAAACTTACAAAATAACAAAACGACGTAGAACGAAACCTGAACATAAACTCACATCACTAAACGTAAACTCACGGACAGGAACGGTACATCAAAACACACGAACAGCCAAACAGTCCCGTATGTGAAAATACATCGACAACGACGAAGACATCACAGGAGACAATCACCCACAAACAAACAGTGAGAACGCCCTACCTAAATATGACTCTTAATTAGAGGAAAACGCAAACCACCTGCCTCTAATCAAGAGCCATACCAGGTAACCCAAAACCAACATAGAAACAGATAACATAGACTGCCCACCCAAAACACATGCCCTGACCATAAACACATAAAAAACAACATAAAACAGGTCAGGACTGTTACAGAACCCCCCCCTCAAGGTGCGAACGCCGGGCGCACCAGCACAAAGTCCAGGGGAGGGTCTGGGTGGGCAGTTGACCACGGTGGTGGCTCCGGCTCTGGACGCTCTCCCCACACCACCATAGTCACTCCCCTCTTCTGTCTACCCCTTCCACTGACCACCCTAAAACTACCTTCCCCTAAATAAACGGCCAGCACCGGGACAAGGGGCAGCACCGGGACAAGGGGTAGCACCGGGACAAGGGGCAGCACCAGGATAAGGACCAGCACTGGAATAAGGGGCAGCACCGGGACAAGGGGCAGCACCGGGACAAGGGGCAGCACCGGGACAAGGGGCAGCACCGGGACAAGGGGCAGCACCGGGACAAGGGGCAGCACCGGGACAAGGGGCAGCACCGGGACAAGGGGCAGCACCGGGACAAGGGGCAGCACCGGGACAAGGGGCAGCACCGGGACAAGGGGCAGATCCCGGCTGAAGGACTCTGGCAGGTCCTGGCTGAGGGACTCTGGCAGGTCCTGGCTGGACGGCTCTGGCAGGTCCTGGCTGGACGGCTCTGGCAGGTCCTGGCTGGACGGCTCTGGCAGGTCCTGGCTGGACGGCTCTGGCAGGTCCTGGCTGGACGGCTCTGGCAGGTCCTGGCTGGATGGCTCTGGCAGGTCCTGGCTGGACGGCTCTGGCAGGTCCTGGCTGGACGGCTCTGGCAGGTCATAGCAGGACGGCTCTGGCAGGTCCTGGCTGGACGGCTCTGGCAGGTCCTGGCTGGACGGCTCTGGCAGATCCTGTCTGGTTGGCGGCTCTGGCAGATCCTGTCTGGTTGGCGGCTCTGGCAGATCCTGTCTGGTTGGCGGCTCTGGCAGATCCTGTCTGGTTGGCGGCTCTGGCAGATCCTGTCTGGTTGGCGGCTCTGGCAGATCCTGTCTGGTTGGCGGCTCTGGCAGATCCTGTCTGGTTGGCGGCTCTGGCAGATCCTGTCTGGTTGGCGGCTCTGGCAGATCCTGTCTGGTTGGCGGCTCTGGCAGATCCTGTCTGGCGGGCGGCTCTAGCGGCTCCTGTCTGGCGGACGGCTCTAGCGGCTCCTGTCTGGCGGACGGCTCTGTAGGCTCATGGCAGACGGGCGGCTTTGCAGGCTCATGACAGACGGGCGGCTTTGCAGGCTCATGGCAGACGGATGGCTCAGACGGCGCTGGGGAGACGGATGGCTCAGACGGCGCTGGGGAGACGGATGGCTCAGATGGCGCTGGGGAGACGGATGGCTCAGATGGCGCTGGGGAGACGGATGGCTCAGATGGCGCTGGGGAGACGGATGGCTCAGATGGCGCTGGGGAGACGGATGGCTCTGTAGGAAGGAGAAGGAGAGACAGCCTGGTACGTGGTCTAGGCACTGGCTGCGCTGGAGAGGAGGAAACAGCAGGAGAGAGAACCCGGAGAGACAGCCTGGTACGGGGGGCTGCCACCGGAGGACTGGTACATGGAGGTGGCACCGGGTCTACCGGACCGTGAAAGAGGACACGTGCTCTTGAGCACCGAGCCTCCCCAACCCTACCAGGTTGAATGATCCCCGTAGCCCTGCCAGTGCAGCGAGGTGGAATAGCCCGCACTGGCCTATGCAGGCGAACCGGGGACACCACCTGTAAGGCTGGTGCCATGTACGCCGGCCCGAGGAGACGTACTGGAGGCCAGATACGTTGGGCCGGCTTCATGACATCCGGCTCGATGCCCAACCTAGCCCTCCCAGTGCGGCAAGGTGGAATAGCCCGCACTGGGCTAAGCACGCGTACTGGGGACACCGTGCGCTTTACCGCATAACACGGTGTCTTACCAGTACGACGCCTTCTACCTCCACGGTAAGCACGGGGAGTTGGCTCGGGTATCCTACCCGGCTTTGCCACACTCTTCGTGTGCCCCCCCCCAAGAAATTTTTTGGTCTGACTCACGGGCTCCCAACCGCGTCGTCGCGCTGCCTCCTCATACCAGCGCCTCTCAGCCTTCGCTGCTTCCAACTCCTCCTTTGGACGGCGATATTCCCCTGGTTGAGCCCAAGGTCCTCTACCGTCCAGGATCTCCTCCCAAGTCCAGAAGTCCTTGTTGCTCCGTAGAGCATTCCCATACCGCTTGGTCTTAGCGTGGTGGGTGATTCTGTCAAGGCTGTCACTCTCCTCATCCTCGGACGAGGTGAGGAGAGAAGGATCTTCAGACCAAAATGCAGCTTGAGGGAAATAAGCCATCTTTTTATTTATAAACGACAAAACTGAATAATGATGGCAACACGAAAACAAACACTTTAACAAACTTACAAAATAACGTAGAACGAAACCTGAACATAAACTCACATCACTAAACGTAAACTCACGGACAGGAACGGTACATCAAAACACACGAACAGCCAAACAGTCCCGTATGTGAAAATACATCGACAACGACGAAGACATCACAGGAGACAATCACCCACAAACAAACAGTGAGAACGCCCTACCTAAATATGACTCTTAATTAGAGGAAAACGCAAACCACCTGCCTCTAATCAAGAGCCATACCAGGTAACCCAAAACCAACATAGAAACAGATAACATAGACTGCCCACCCAAAACACATGCCCTGACCATAAACACATAAAAAACAACATAAAACAGGTCAGGACTGTTACAAAAATTAAGTGGGCAGAGAACAAACCCCTCTTCACATTATTTAAGATAGAATTTAAATACTTTTTTGAAATGATCAGTAAATTAAAAAACAAAAAGCAATACGCACCATAAAAGTATTTAACAAATAAAAAATGAATCTTGATATGTAATACCCCTGCCTGTTATGTTTATGCACTCTTATTTGTATATATCTGTTTAAATGTTTTATTTTGAAAGACTTCTGAACAGTTAATCAAATGGCTAGCTGGACTATTTACATTGACCGTCTTTCTTATTTATTTCTTTATCTTAATTGATTTACACTGACTCCCTGGCACTGGCTCTATGCAGACCCACTAGACTCTACCCACACACTCATACACACTACACTGACTCCCTGGCACTGGCTCTATGCAGACCCACTAGACTCTACCCACACACTCATACACACTACACTGACTCCCTAGCACTGGCTCTATGCAGACCCACTAGACTCTACCCACACACTCATACACACTACACTGACTCCCTGGCACTGGCTCTATGCAGACCCACTAGACTCTACCCACACACTCATACACACTACACTGACTCTCTGGTACTGGATCTATGCAGACCCACTAGACTCTACCCACACACTCAAACACACTACACTGACTCCCTGGCACTGGCTCTATGCAGACCCACTAGACTCTACCCACACACTCATACACACTACACTGACTCCCTGGTACTGGCTCTATGCAGACCCACTAGACTCTACCCACACACTCATACACACTACACTGACTCTCTGGTACTGGATCTATGCAGACCCACTAGACTCTACCCACACACTCATACACACTACACTGACTCCCTGGCACTGGCTCTATGCAGACCCACTAGACTCTACCCACACACTCATACACACTACACTGACTCCCTGGCACTGGCTCTATGCAGACCCACTAGCCTCTACCCACACACTCATACACACTACACTGACACTCCAACACACACACACACACACACACACACACACACACACACACACACACACACACACACACACACACACACACACACACACACACACACACACACACACACACACACACACACACACACACACACACACACACTTCATACGCTCACAAACACAAAACACACACATGCATATTGACGCCACACACACACTCACACATAGACACACTTTCACACTATTCACATATGCTGCTGCTAATCTGTTTATTATATATCCTGATTGCCTAGTCTATCAAATTTCAAATTTCAATCAATCAAATGTATTTATAAAGCCCTTCTTACATCAGCTGATGTCACAAAGTGCTGTACAGAAACTCAGCCTAAAACCCCAAACAACAAGCAATGCAGGTGTAGAAGCACGGTGGCTAGGAAAAACTCCTAGTCACTTTTACCCCTACCTACATGTACATATAGTATTAACTCAATTACCTCAACTACCTCGTACCCCTGCACATTGACTCAGTACTGGTACTCCTTATTATTGTTTTTATTGTGTTACTATTTCCTTTTTATATCGCAAATATTTGTTTTACTTTTTAACTCTGCATTGTGGGGAATGGGCTCGTAAGTTAGCATTTCCAATGTAAAGCCTACACCTGTTGTATTCGGTGCATGTTACCAACCCAATTTGATATGATTTGGACTATATCTGCTACCATTTTCTACCAAAACTGAAATGGAAAATGCAGAGCGATAGAGGGAGGAAGAACAGGTAGAATACAACCTAATGTTAATGTCAGATAGGGATAAGTAAGCTGTTTTCAGCCTTTGTGTAGAAACAAAAATAGGCATTTTTCAGTATGACCAATGCTAGTGTGATTTAAACCCTGCTACTCCATCAAGAATTGTCAGAGATGGACCTCATGCATTTACACTGCATTCATAGACTATATCAGTCATTCATACACAGTATAGAAAGTTCTCCTTGGTTCAGATTACATCCAGAGATGAACCTAGGAAAGAAGGGAATTCAGATTCAGAGGCTCAGTGAAACGAACTAATATACTATCAAAAACAGAGATTAGTCACCGGTCAAGGTCATCTACCACTGTGATGATGTTCAATATCAGTTAAAGACAAAACCAACTCAGTATACATACAGTAAGAGGTAAGTTAGACAGAGCCTGTATTGTGTGGAACGCTGCTGTATGGCTAGAGAAATAGGAGATTGATTGGCCTGGCTGACCTCTCATTGATGGGCAGTGAGTGTTTGCTGTATGAGGTGTCTATACGGCTGACCTCTCATTGACTAGTAGTGAGTGTTTGCTGTATGATGTGTCTATACGGCTGACCTCTCATTGACTAGCAGTGAGTGTTTGCTGTATGATGTGTCTATACGGCTGACCTCTCATTGACTAGTAGTGAGTGTTTGCTGTATGATGTGTCTATACGGCTGACCTCTCATTGACTAGCAGTGAGTGTTTGCTGTATGATGTGTCTATACGGCTGACCTCTCATTGACTAGTAGTGAGTGTTTGCTGTATGAGGTTTCATATTGAGTCAGTCAGCAATGCTCAGAGCCAGCTGGCTCTTCAGCCTGACCACTGCAACATGCAGCACCAGAGAGAGAGAGAGAGAGAGAGAGAGAGAGAGGAGGGAGGGAGAACAACGTGCTTGTATTCACCTTAAGTCTGCAGCAAAATTCGTGATGTAGTTACACACGTCACTGTTCATTTTATTCACCCGGTAAGAGCTGTGGGTAGAGAGAAGAAACTGTGTTACTAGGCCCATTGCTGGTGGGAGTCAATGGATGCGGGTGTGACTGAGATCACGGCACAACATCAACGGTTTCAGATAGATTTTTGTGGGGACATCAAACGTTTGCATGAGATGCCAAAGTGCTGCAAACATTAGGGTGATACAAATACACGTTTATGGACAGGATGACCACAGCAACTAATGGTATTAATGGTCATGTGGAAGATGCTAGAGTTGTAGACTGACAGACAGTGGTGCTTAAAGGCAGACAGTATTACCTCATGTACAGTAATTGACCGATAATGACACAGATGAGGCCTTTTAGTATTGATGAACATTAGGTATACAGACAGTTGTACAATTCAAAAACAAAATCAGTCTAAACTGCACTTAAGAAGATCATCAGCAATAATACGTAGGCCTATCGGCAACGGCTCATTTACCCATGAAGTCTTGAATAAATAAGTCATTTCTAATGGCAATTTAGTTGTGCGTAAATGAGCAAACTGAGGATTAAAATACAACTAAAAGTTGTATCCATGAACATTGAAAGCAGCTCCAGCTTTAAGCTGACAACATCAGATGAAAGTGCAGCACATTGACTGACTGAGGGACATCATGTGCATCGCTATATCCATCATCTCTACGCCGTAGAGATGTCTATTATAGTCGATAGAGCTGAGGCAATCTGTTTCACAAAAAGACAACCCTTTATAATTTTTTTCCCCCAGCACATTTGCCTTTAATGTCTCCAACTGTTGCTAATGCACTTCCCATTGTTTCCCAATATGAAACTACTGTATAGCACGATGTGAATCTCTGCCTCCCTCTCTCTCTCTCTGTCTGCATTTCATGCTGGCTGTGAATTGGCCTGATGTACTCTTTGTGGTTAAACAAAGACGCTGTGCCGAGACAAAGTCATTGTACTGAGTTCTACCAACACGAAGAGAGAGGGAGAAGTCAAATGTAAGAGCACAAATGAGAGAGAAAATGCTGCAGGTAGGTGAATGTGAGTGATATATTATAGAATAATACACTGAGTTTACAAAACATTAAGAACACCTTCCTAATATTGAGCTGCACACTCCCTTTTGCCATCAGAACAGACTCAATTCGTCGGGGCATGGACTCTACAAGGTGTTGAAAGCGTTGCACAGGGATGCTGGCCCATGTTGACCCTAATGCTTCCCACAGTTGTGTCAAGTTAGCTGGCTGTAGTTTGGGTGGTGGACCATTCTTGTTACACACGGGAAACGGTTGAGTGTGAAAAACCTAGCAGCATTGCAGTTTTCTTGACACAAACCAGTGCGCCCGGCACCTACTACCATACCCCGTTCAAAGGCACTTACATCTTTTGTCTTTCCCATTCACCCTCTGAATGGCACATATACACAATCCATGTCTCAATTGTCTCGAGGCTTAAAAATCATTATTTAACCTGTCTACACTGATTTAAGTGGATTTAACAAGTGACATCCATAAGGGATCATAGCTTTCAACTGGATTCACCTGGTCAGTCTATGTCACGGAAAGAGCAGGTGTTCATAATGTTTTGTACACTCAGTGTGTAATAATAATATCATATACAGTTTATTAGGTATACCTATCTAGTACAGGGTCAGATCCCCCTTTGCCTCCAGAACAGCCTGAATTCTTCTGGGCATGGAAACGTTGCTTAAATGGCATAAAGCGATGTGTGTGCCTGGAAGACATTACCCACACCTTTACACCACTGCCACCAGCCTGAACCGTTGACACCAGGCAGGATGGGGCCATGGACTCATGCTGCTTACGCCAAATCCTGACTCTGCCATCAGCATGATGCAACAGAAACCGGGGTTCGTCGGACCAGCCTATGTTTTTCCACTCCTCAATTGTCCAGTGTTGGTGATCTGGTGCCTACTGAAGCCGCTTCTTCTTGTTTTTAGCCCTTAGGAGTGGAACCTGGTGTGGTCGTCTGCTGCAATATACCCATAAATGACAAGGACCAACGAGATGCGTTCCGAGATGCCGATCTGCAAACCCCTGTTGTACTGCGCTGTTATTTGCCTGGTTGTGGCCCATCTGTTAGGTTGCACAATTCTTGCCATTCTCCTTTGACCTCTCTCAGGATTGCCGCTGACTGGATGTATTTTGTTTGTCACACCATTCTCGGTAAACCCTAGACACTGTTGAGCGTGAAAAGCCCAGGAGGCTGGCCGTTTCTGAGTTACTGAAACCGCTGTGCACTGCCTCCGACGATCATACCACGCTCAAAGTCGCTTAGGTCACTCGTTTTGCCCATTCTAACGTTCAATTGGACAGTAAGTGAATGCCTTGATGCCTGTATACCTGCTTTATATAGCTAGTCACGTCCACGTGACTATCTGTCTGTAGGAGCAAACCATTTTCGTGAATGGGGTGATGTACCTAATATGCCATTTAGCAGAGGCTTTTATTCAAAGCGACTTACAGTCATCAAATCAAATCAAATTGTATTGGTCACATACACATATTCAGCAGATGTTATTGCAGGTGTAGCAAAATGTTTGTGTTCCTAGGTCCAACAGTGCAGTAATATCTAACAATTCACAACAATACACACAAATCTAAAGTTAAAGAATGGATTTAAGAAATATATAAATGTTAGGACGAGCAATGTCAGAGTGGCATTGACTAAAATGCAGTAGAATAGAACACAGTACATACATATGAAATGAGTAAAGAAGTGTGTAAACATTATTAAAGTGACCAGTGATTCCATGTCTATGTTTATGGGGCAGGAGCCTCTAAGGTCCCGAGTTGAGTAACCGGGTGGTAGCCGTCTAGTGATGGCTATTTAACAGTCACCCTGAACAGATGAGGGTAATAGTCACAGGAATGAGGACTTCTGGGAAATGAGTGTGCGCTATAATAGGAAGGTGAGCAGATATAGGGCCGACAGCATCGCATACAACCACAACTAACAGAGAAGCTCAATGGAGAATAATCACATTGTCTGAATGTTTACTGTCAGTGGGACTGAAGATAATGAGCAGTGAAGTTTAGCCTCATCCATCATCCCAGAAAACAGGGGTCAGGAGACAGTAAGGAAATCAGGAAGTCAGAGGGACCTACAAATGTGTTTAAGCCCCATTATAAAGCCATTATAATCATCAATGTTTAATGATGATAAGGCTTCCCCATCATCATGAGCATACAGTAGGAGATATAAATAAATAGCAGATACACAGCAAATTGAGCATTTGTCTGCTTCTGTGGCAGAATGATATTGTACACATACACTCTTAGAAAACAGGTGCCATCTAGAACCTAAAAGGGTTCTTTGGCTATCCCCATAGATACGGTAAAGAACTAAATCGAACTTGACCAAAACAATGTAATTGCCATGAAAACGCGTGGGTAAAAGGGCCGTGGGGGAAAGATCCCGAGTCTCCTATTGCTCCCCAGCAAAATTTGCCTACATTTAGGCTATTATTCATATTATGTGTATTTAAAGTATAATGCTTGTATGGATGTCAACCCCAACACATGTTCATGTCATCATTACCAATCAACTGCATTACAGTTAAAAACGACTTTGACTAACATCAACGATTTCTGTATGCTAGCTATGCTAACCAGTTTATACGAATGGGAGTTAGCATTTCGTAGTCACTTCATCTTAACCTGAAAAGGGAAAACAGACAAATATATCAAAAATTGGACATCAGTAAGCACATTGTGGGCCTGTTACAATACATAAATCATGACGTATTTGACGAATATCCACTTTGTTAGATCAGATTTTTTGAATGTGAGCCAATCTGGTCAATGGAATGCTTACCTCATCTATAGGAGAACCCTCTGAATGACCCTTTTTAGTTCTAGAACCCTTTTGGTTACAGGTAGAAGAAAATTGTTTTACCTGGAACCAAAAAGGGTTATCCTCTGGAGACAGCTGAATAACCCTTTTTTTCTAAGAGTGTACCATATTGGTTAGGCAGCTTGCCTCCATTTCAGGCTTCAAGGTTGAGGACAGTTACTGTTGTGCAATGACTGTACCATTATAGACAACAAGGACTGTACCATTATAGAAAACAAAGACTTAAACTATGAGTGAAAGTACCACACAGATCCAAGCACGAGGCCTACTTACACAAAGTCAAAGTATTGTGGGAACAGCTCAGCAAACAAAGAAGCAGTTTATGCAGCATGTGTCTAAAACAGCAACTAATCAATGGAATGGGATTCCTCTCCGACCTTGAGATGTGAGCAACAAGCGTTCATATGATACGCAATCACAATCTGAATGAATAATTTATTGCCTTATGCCACATCAGGAGTTTTATTCATTACGGCTGCTACTCAAGAGGCCAATCATAATTTGAAGGGTAAAAAAGTTCTATTAAAACCTGCCCAAAATAGCTGGGATTGATTGGCTTGGTTTTTGTAGACCTTGCCCCCACATTCTTGATGAGAAGGCAGCCATTAGAGAAAGTGTGCTTCTCTCCAATGATGGGGAGTGCTCCTCTGCTTCCCAATCAAATGCTACAGTGCTATCAGACGCTGTGTACCATGCCTGATTGACTCATTAACTTAATTATCCTGCTATGCAGTAATGCTTTAAATTGCCACATGCCATTCCAGTCCCATCATCATCATTAATACATCCATTAAACCAGTTTGGAAAGTCTCTCTTATTGCGGCGAGAAATCCAATATACAAATTCCATTCATCTTAGTCTACAGTCTATTGGTCGGGACCCCAAGGGATCTTTGGGGGGTGTAAATGATTATTAATTAAGATGATTGTCAACGTCAGTCTCCTCTTGTGGCGGGGCGTTTCGGCTGAACGGGCCTAGAGACAGGCTTGGTGACGATAATGTAGTCTTTATTGTTGAGAGAGTGAACAGAGAGTCACCCTGTCAGCCATGAGAGGGAGGTGACACAACGCAAAGGCTGTTCTCACTTTAACACCATTAGCTCCAGGAACCTCTGCCATCAAATTTACACCTGCTGCAACCCCGCAGGAGAGGAAATTGCTTCAAGTGGAAACAGAAATCCAACCTTGCACACACACACCACACCTCAAATCCAATCCAAATCAGTGCAAACAAGCAGTGAGCCATGATATTATGAAAGCGTTATACTCATACCAGCAGCACCACTCCTGCATGGAGCACCATACTGCAGCAACATCTGGACAATTCTTTAAGCTAAGGTCTAAAACAATGAAGTTATATAAACTGTTTTGCGTTCATAATTACTCAAATTTAACGTGTGAGATTAATAGGGAAATGAGTAGGGCCAGGAATTTTACTGAAAACGTCATCTTGCAAGGAAAAACTCTGGGCCCCAAGGTCAGACAAAACTCTGGCTGGCCCTAGAGGTGAAGCTCAAACTGCAATAGTTACAATAGGAGCAACAGACAGGCAATACTGGAGCAGTCCTGAGGTGTCACAACACAAGAAGACAAATGCCCAGACAGGGAGAATAGCATTCAGTCCATTGAGTCATAAATGTTAAAGCCACCACAGCAGGCATTCAGCCTGGGATGAACTTGGTAGCCCAACACTGAAACCCTGAAACCCTGAAACCCGGAGGGAGACCAACACTGTCTACAGTGAATACACGAGTAACCTCATCAACTGTATCCATACTTGTGTCATTGTCAATGGACTCTGAGGCGGGCTGTGTAGCCAGGAAACATAAAAGGATCCATAAAGGGCAATGGTGTGTGCATGCGTGCTTGTGTGTGTCCTATCTCACTGACGTGTATTCACACATTGATTTCACACATCAATGACCTATACACCAACAGAGGCCTTTTAAAACGTAAACATTTTATTTCAACTTCTTAGACAAAATAATAATAAGAATTTGTACTATTTTACAAAGCCACCTTCACCCACCCACTCACCCATCCACATTTGGGGGACTAAACCATTTTTTGTTGTTGCAAGTTTTTTTTCTTTTTTTTCTTTTTTGGGGATATCAGTAAAATATTGTGACCTCCCACTTTTTTGTAATCAATCCTTCTTGTGTATAATAGTGTTTGACAGTTATTTTTGAAAGAATCGAATACTCATATATTTTTGGGAAAATAAAAACCTTCCCCAGCGCAATCAAGAGATTGTATACCGTGTTGCATCTGTCCCTTAAGTCACCCCGATATAACTGTTTGTGGAAATATAACACAATTGTGTAAAACAGGGAGTAACCGCTCTTGTACTTTTGCCCAAAAGTTAGCAACTATGGAGCAATACCAGAAAATATGTAACGAATCCTCCACTTCCACACAACAAAAAGGACAAAGGGGATTCTTCTATGCTCCATATTTGTAACATCTTGTTAGTAGCCAGAAACGTGTACAATATCTTCAACTGAAACATTCAGATGGTGAGTCTAATGCAGTTTTAAAAATCTATTTATAAATCATTTCCAAGGGATGGAAGTATCAAACTGCTCTTCCCAGTAAGAGTGGAATTTGTGTGGGATGGCAACCAATTTGTTATTTTCCAAATGAAAATGAAAATGTCTTTATTGATTTTATCTCTAGTTAACCACCTGTGAAATGTAATATGAGGTAGACAAACAAACAGTTTCTCTTTTCTTTCCCTTCACTTTTTCTTCCATTCTGTAGGAATTTCTGCTAGTAACTGATTGTAATTATGATTTATACATACTGTATGTTCCCATATATTGTGCACAGTGTTTCAAATTAAATTAAATTCCCATTACTATCAATGATATCATTTAAAAATAAGATCCCCTTTTCCCAGAAACACATTCCCAAACATTGTATTTTATTTTTCAGGATATTTGAACTCAACCGTATGATTTGGATCAGAATTTCTGTTATTTCTTATGAGGGATAATATTGAAAATGCAACCAAGCTGTTATTGATTATTTGAAGAATGGGGATATGTCCATTAAGAAATCCTGCAGGAACCAAGCAAGGTGCAAAAACTTGATTTATATAAAATTATTATTTTTTAAATAGAAAAGTAGGTTTGTCTTATCTATGATATTACATGAGATCCCATTCATATTTACATATAGTACTAGAGATTGATTTAAGGCTTCAATATTCTTTAAATGTGGGGTGGCCAGTAGCCTAGTGGTTAGAGCATTGGACCTGTAACCGAAAGGTTGCAAGATCAAATGCCTGAGCTGACAAGGTAAAAATCTGTCATTCTACGCCTGAACTCAAGGCAGCCCACTGTTCCTAGGCCGTCATTGAAAATAAGAATTTGTTCTTAACTGACCTAAAACTTAGACTTAAATAAAGGTAAAAAAATGTAGCCCTCCATTGTCATACATTATAGATATACAGTGTATATCTGTTTCACCTTTTCTGGTTTACCATTCCATTAAAATCAGAAAAATGTTGGCTTCAAACTGCTTAAAGAAAACCTTATCTGGGGATGGAAGTGACAGGAAGAGATACTGTAGATGAACTGAGAGACAATTAAGGTGTACATTAAAGTCACTCTGCCATATAAAGACAAAGATTTACCTTTCCACAGCAATAGTATTTTGTCAATCTTGGCAAGTTTCAAATCAAAGTTCTCCTTTACAGGATCCTTCATTCTTTCTCGAATGTGGATGCCAAGCATCCAAGTATTGCTCTTAATTGTATGCAACAACGCAAAATATAGTTGGACTTTCTTAAGAAAAACACTCTCAAAATGGTGCATTTCTTATAATTTGTTTTCAGATCTGATAGTTTGAAAAGTAATTCAAATCTCCAACAAGAGCATCTAGTGATGATTGTTGCAACTGAGAGGCAAATGTTGTATCACGCTTTCAAGACCACTGATACTCAGACCTACTATATTGGAATTATTCCTGATTTTGATGGCCAGCATCTTGATAGCCAAAAGGAATAAATAAGGTGAAACTGGATCCCCTTGTCTGACCCCTCTGATAGCTTAACGTTTTTAGATCAATACCCATTATTCACTGCTTTACTCACCGGTTTCTGCTATAAGACTCTAAATCATTGAATAATACTGATGGCATCTATAAATTAAATCCCTTTTATCTTACCAAAAGCCTTCTCTAAATCTGCAATAAACACCAAACTAACAAATATTGTCACCAATGTAACGACCAGTCATGTTTTGTGCCCCACATTTTTTGCCCAAAAAGTTAAATAACATAAATATGTATATATTTTTTTATTGGGGGAGCTTGCCTGTTTTGCATGTTATTTTGGCATTAAAACATGTCACAAATCAGTTTGCAAACAATGTCAAATATATATATATCATTGAGTTAATAAAGCCGCATACAAACAGGCAGCCCCAAAATGCAGGTGTTTCAGCCAAGCTCAGTACTTTCTGTGGTGGTGTGGCAGGTCAGCAGAAAATAGGAACATTGCACCGTTATTGGCTCAGCATTGCACCGTGATTGGCTCAGTGTTCTGTCACTCATTGGGACACTATGTCACCTGCATTTAGTAAGGGAAGACAATCAAGAATGTGAGCCCTATGGGCCCAACCATAGACTTAGATTAGAAGTGCCCATTCAAGAAGGCTCAAGGTCATTGGCCACAGATACATTTATGTCAAATCACGTTATATCTACAGTAGCTTTGTTTGGACTTTCAAAATCTTAGCTAGCAGTCATCATAAATCAAGTAGACGATCTACTGGCAAATCCTTTTTAATCCTTGTTATATGAAGAGAAATACTGAAGGTAAATTATACATAAAACGTATTGGTGTTCATCGGCCATTGGACATAAACATTACACAACAAGTTGAAAATCGCTAATTCAATAACGAGTTGTTTGGACGTAATCGGTGACTGTGGCTAACCGCAAGCCTTGCAACTGGGAAGTCAGACTGGGAAAATATGTTTTGAATGGTCATCCAACTCGGAATTGTAGATCTTTCTCTTCATTTGATGACAAAATTTGCCAATGAAGGACCACCACGCACAACAAGGTGAGTCCAAAAATATGCTGCTGCATAAATGATGTAATATGCCAGGGAGATATGGTCAGCCATATCAGCTATATATTTTAAAAAAAAAGGCAGTAATATGGCTGAATTAATTGTTTCGCTGCCAGACAAGGCTCCGCTGATACCAAGGTGTAGTGGTGGTAAGGTTTCACTCCATAGTGCTGGAAAGAAAGCTTTGCTGTTGGAACAGCTGTATGTAGGCCCTAACAGTTTGTGGGCACCACTTGTCGCCGTTATAGTGCAATGAATGTATTGTTTAGTGTTGTGTTGTGGCTTAACTTGCATGCATCAAAACGTGTTTTGTTAGTTTGCCCCACCAAGATTTACATGCTAACATCGCCACTGGTAACGACCTTCAATACATTTCGATAGCTCACTTTGAATAATTTTGCTTCTTACTTTCTTCATTCTAAGTGCAAAACATTTTTATAGAATATGGGTGTCACAGCACAATAAAATGAGGCATCCCCAGTTGTTGGGCTTTTATATTGGCAATTTGCCTCCTGCTTAAATAGTAATGTAATCAGTCCCTCTTTGGCTTGTTGATAGTTCCTCCTGTTCAAATTAAACATTTAAGCAGGTGAGAAAATGCTATTTGATTTCTGTAAAAAAAGACCATGTACAACTCAATTGGTATACCGTCAAAGCCATGAGATTTACCAGTTTGGAAAGAGTTAATTGGCATTACTTGTTAATCGTCATTAATCAAACCCTCACATGATGCTTTCTGTATTTCTGTTTACTGATTTCCATAGTCTTCAGGAAAGGATATAATAATTAATAGATTGGATTCATAGTGCACTTTTCTACCAACTGAGGCACTCAAAGCATTTGACATTGTAAGGGGGAAACCACCTGGGTGATGCACGGCGACCATTTTTGTGCCAGAACGCTCACCACACATCAGCTGGAGAGGTAAGGAGTGATATATGTCAATTACGGATGATTAGGTGGCATGGGGCCAGGTTTGAAATGTAGCCATGACACTGGGGTTAACACCCCTACTCTTACAATAAGTGCCATTCAATTTTTTATGTCCACAGAGTCAGGACACCCGTTTAACATCCCATCAGACACCCTACGCAAGGCAATGTCCCCTTCACTGGCATCTCCTTAGACCAGAGGGAAGAGTGCCCCCCACTGGCCCTCTAACACAATTTCCAACAAAATATGGTTTCCCATCCAGGACCAACACTGCTTAGCTTCAGAAGCAAGTCAGCAATGATATGCTGAGTGGTAATGCTTCAGTCAAGTTTGGATAACGAGGTTAGCTGAACCTCAAAACAAAAAAATATATTGATATATTGGACTTGCTTCTGTAATAGTTGGTGGGGTGATAATAAATTATGCCCTTCCGAGGAAAAAAGTTTTGTGACAGTTTTGTGATGTTGATTCCTTTGGTTCAACCTAAGAAAAAACATTGTACCCTTTTCAAGCTGCCCTTGATCTGTTAATAATACCATTAACCCTTTCCGCATGAAGCCTCTCAAGCTCAAAATAAAATAAAATAAAATTTTCTTGGTCCCATACACATGTTTAGCAGATGTTATTGCGGGTGTAGCGAAATGCTTGTGTTCCTAGCTCCAACAGTAAAGTAATATCTATCAATTCACAACAATACACAAATCTAAAAGTAAAAGAATGGAATTAGAAATACATAAATATAAATATTATGATGAGCAATGTCGGAGTGGCATTGACAAAATACAATAGAATACAGTAATTAAATCAAATTTTCTTGGTCCCATACACATGTTTAGCAGATGTTATTGCAGGTGTAGCGAAATGCTTGTGCTTCTAGTTCCACCAGTGCAGTGCTATCTAACAAGTAATCTAAAATTCACAACAACTACCTTATACACACAAATGTAAAGGGATGGATTAAGAATATGTACATATAAATATATGGATGAGCGATGGCCGTGCGGCATAGGCAGGATGCAATAGATGGTATGAAATACAGTATATACATATGAGATAAGTAATGTAAGATATGTAAACATTATTAAAGTGGCATTATTTAAAGTGACTAGTAATACCTTTATTAAATCCATTTATTAAAATGGCCACTGATTTGGGTCTGTATGTTGGCAGCAGCCTCTCTATGTTAGTGATGGCTGTTTAACAGTCTGATGGCCTTCAGATAGAAGCTGTTTTTCAGTCTCTCGGTCCCAGCTTTGATGCACCTATACTGACCTCGCCTTCTGGGTGATAGCGGGGTGAACAGGTAGTGGCTCGGGTGGTTGTTGTCCTCGATGAACTTTTTGGCCTTCCTGTGACATCGGGTGCTGTAGGTGTCCTAGAGGGCAGGTAGTTTTCCCCCGGTGATGCGTTGTGCAGACGCAGTACCATATGGAAAGCCTTGCGGTTGAGGGTGGTGCAGTTGCCATACGAGGCGGTGACACAGCTCGACAGGATGCTCTCGATTGTGCATCTGTAAAAGTTTGAGTGTTTTCGGTGACAAGCCAAATTTCTTCAGCCTCCTGAAGTTGAGGAGGCGCTGTTGTGCCTTCTTCACCACGCTGTCTGTGTGGGTGGACCATTTCAGTTTGCCCGTGATGTGTACGCCGAGGAACTTAAAACTTTCCACCTTCTCCACTTCTGTCCGGTCGATGTGGATAGGGGGGTGCTCCCTCTGCTGTTTCCTGAAGTCCACGATCATCTCCTTTGTTTTGTTCACGTTGAGTGTGAGGTTATTTTCCTGACACCACACTCCGAGGGCCCTCACCTCCTCCCTGTAGGCCGTCTCGTCGTTGTTGGTAATCAAGCCTACCACTGTAGTGTCATCTGCAAACTTGATGATTGAGTTGGAGGCGTGCATGGCTACGCAGTCATGGGTGAAAAGGGAGTACAGGAGGGGACTGAGCACGCACCCTTGTGGGGCCCCAGTGTTGAGGATCGGCGAAGTGGAGATGTTGTTTCCTACCTTCACCACCTGGGGGTGGCCCGTCAGAAAGTCACTGTATATGTACATATGAGATGAGAAAAGAAGCATGTAAACATAATGTTGTCTACTCTTGATCAGAAGAAGCATTTCAATTGGAGGGTCTACTACTGTATCAGTTTGCTTATTCAAGTCATTCAACTCTTTAGTTAATACATTTTCCCTCCTAAGATATAGCTTTCCCCCATGATGACCCCTTGATTGAATTGCCTCTGAATACACATTTGAGAGTGTCGCAGACAACCTGAGGATCAGCTGATCCCACATTCTGTTTTTAAAACTAAAAATGTTTTATTTATTATTTTAGCAGTGATTGATTGAGTTTCCAAATAGCCCGGTCCTCTAGGATATTTTACTGTAGTTAGAGACAAATAAATAAGGGCCTGGTCAGAAAATAAATGTTCAGCAATGGTAGACTGTGATACGTTTGAGACCAGAGCGAAGGAGATAAGGAAGTAGTCGATGCGACTAGCTTGCCTATTTCCACGCCACGTGTATCTAGTCTGATCAGGGTTTCACCAAACATCTCCCAGGTCTAGAGAGGACATTAACTCAGAGATTGCAGAAAGTGCTTTTGGATTAGAATAATGCAAACAAACCCCCGATCTATCTAGATTTGTATTCTGCACAGTATTAAAATCACCAACAATTATGAATAATAATCCATTGCAAAAAACACATTGGAAATTAAATATAATTAACTCCCCAGAGTGCTTGGTAACAGAGAGCCAACCACAGACTGACTGTGAGAAACACACTTGCATTTTATGTGTCATCATTGGCGGGGGTCAGGCTGACAGGATATTAAGGTATTGTGTACGCGGCACTTGCTGTGGTGTCAGTATTTTCCAAGTAAAAGCCTTGCTGTGCCGTAATAGTAATTGACCAACCTGTGTTGAATAGTAATGAGTAGAGCTGCTGTAGCATGTCGGGGTTGGCGAGGAGAGAAACACACAACAACCATACATGACTGACATAGCAGGGGGCTGGATCAGGACCAACATAGAGCTGATAGTGCAGTACAGCAGGGACACCACGAGCAACGTAGAAATGAACAGAGATAGATATGATCTCCATTAGAAGAATTACAACAGTCACATTTGTATCAAACTGTACATGGAACTGTATGGCATCCAATAGGTTTCACACCTTATAAACAAACACCACCAAGGTGGCCCCGGGTCCACAAGGGGGCAACAGGGGGCTTAGCCCCCTCACTTGAAACTTGTGCCCCATCAGTTTTAGTTTTATGTCCCTATATAAAAATAGCAAAATGCCAATCTGTCCCTTCATAAGCACTCAATCAATGGTCTCTGAGATTCGGTATTTGAACTTTATGTTTATTATGGTATAGCGTGATATAAGCAGAATTCAATATAATTGTAATGCAAGAACCCCCCAAAATTGTGCCCCCCACTGATTTCAGCTGCTCCCTTATCCTGGGTCTGCACCAAGGTCATTTGTAAGTGAGAAAGAAATTGACATCATGTACCACAGCAATATTTCTGTTAAATTAAATGCTGTCAATCAAATGACTAATAATTATTTTCGGTATGCCAAAATAGCAGCAATAAAACATTCCCCATTCCAAAATGAAGACTGTACTAGCACAGAGCAGCCTGTTTTGAGAGTGCCAAGAATAGAGTTAATCTAATAGAGAGAGACCTGTACATTTAAAAGAGCCTAGCTCAGGCCAGTCATTGTGTTGTACTGGCTGATACAGCAGAATACAATAGGCAGAACAAAACATGAGTTTCTGAAAGTGCTGATCCGGGAGGAGGGTTTTACAATGGAAAATTAATACAAATGGACTCTCCTGTTATTACTGTCTCCATATTCAGCCATGAACAAAGAGAGACGAGTGGCTTTGGAGGAGGAGTGAAAGTGACTGTGCTTGCTCTTGCAGACAGTGGCGCAACTACTTTAACAATCAAATCAGGGAACGATGGAATCGCCAAATACAATTTCATGTTTTTATGTCTGACGTAATGTTTAAATTCAAAACACAATAAAGATTAAACATAGTGGTGGATCAGAGAATAGTGATTTTCTCATACCTGCCCCTGAAATAATGAAGAACACCTTTTAATTAGAGACAAAATTCTAAAACCATTTAGACTGAAAGTCAATGGGAGATGTATTTTACACTGAGACCCACCTTGTAACTACCACATGATCTCATAAAAGGACCACATTTGTATTCCAACATAACTGCTACTGCTCTGCCACATACACTGACAAGGATATGAATGATATATGAGAGTGCCCCAGGGGTGAAGATGGTGAGGAAGTGAGGTAACAAGGAAATGGGTGAAACAATGGGCAAACAAAGCAGCCATTGACAAGGACAATTAACACACCATACAAGGACCCGGAACAGTGGAAGTAAACAGAGGAAATAACTAGTGTGTCCCTTTAAACACTCTGTGGAATGAATTCAAGGCTCTAAACCTATTCCGAAACCACATTTGGTAATGATGAGACATTTCTAGGGAAATAACATCAGTGTAAAATTTCTGTTTTAACATTTCTTCACTGACATTAATGTAAAGAAAGGTAGATGACTACAATATGCAGTTGTATAATCCAATAACAGCATTGCCTTCCAACAGAGTATGTAAAAAGGCAAACAACAGCATTCTTGCCCAACTTATTGAATCATCTATCTAGGATATGTCTTTGCTTGTGCTATTGTTTCTGTGTTAGAATTCTGCTGGCATCATCCTATCATTGGACAAGTATTGTAATCTAATTTCATGTTAATGTGCTGTATTTGTCATGCCATATTGCTAGGCATTAATGTTGTTGTTTCTGTGACTGTGTCTGCATCATGTCCCATCTAATCCTTTAAAAGCCCATTTCCTCTGCCACAAAGCAACACAACACTACACTAACGCAACACTAACACAAAACTACACTAACACAACACCGCAATAACATAATTCTCCTCTTTTAGTGTTCCACTCCAGAATTCATTCACTTTATTCCACAGCGCACAAACTTAATAATGTTTTATAAACAATCACACAAAAACCTTTTTGCTATAGAAATCAAATCAAATCAAATGTATTCATTCATTTGTACAAGGTCTAGAAGTTGCCCTTATTAACTACAGATCTAGGATCACATCTTTGGCATTGCATGCTGGGATACTTTACATGGCCTACCTCTGGGAGTCTAAGAGCGGTCTTTGCATGACAGACTTGACCAGTGAGTGTGGCCGGACCGTCTTCACGGGGGAGGTCTTGGGACTGGAGTCAGACTCTCCACTCTCCTCATCACCCATGGCTTTGACGTAACTGCTGCTCCTCATCCTCCGACAGGGGATCTCATCACCCTTACCTCCCCCTGGGTAACCACTCCACTCATCCTGAGGTACCTGGGGGAGGGAGATAGAGAGGGGGTTAGAGAGAAGGTTTCAGGTGGGGTCTATATAGGGTGGGAAGTGGCACTAAAACCATGTACGAGTAGTAGTAAGATCGCAGAATATTTTGTAATGTTATTATAGTATGAGTACTAGAAATACACAGGTTTACCTCAATGATTCTTCGGTCCCACTTGTGGTACCATGTATTTACGTACATCATAATTACTGTAAGTAGGTAGAGTTTATCTTTGAACTGTTACTATTGTTGCATAGACCTGAAAACGGTTAGCCAATATCTGTGTGGTATGTCAGTATAGATGTTGTTCCCTCAAGGTTGCCTGTGTACTCACAGAGGCTCTTGGCTCAGCCGTGGTTGTAAAACAGACTGTGTCCTCGATCATGTTTATTGGTAAAATGAAGGTTGTGAGAGTGAGATTATAGAGGATCAAACAGAATAGGAGATTCATCCACAGCAACCGCCTTCCAACCACATCTCAGGCAAAGATAGTTAATGTACATTCCATGTAATATTCTGTTGTCATTCTCTCTCTACAGCTAGTAAGACATAGACAGCTGCATGGCATCATCCCCTTTGGAAAGATGTTGGTTTTCTGACTCAGACTTGTTCCCTTGACTGCAACCTGTTCCCAGATTGAGACTCAAAGCGAGGTATATGCAGCGTGATGATGCAGTGTTTACCCAAGGTTACAGTACACATCACAAGGCTCTTCAATATTGAGCAGTAGCATCAGAGGTGTGGTGTCTACTGCTTACACAGTGTTACATGGTGTATGGTAAATAACAGGAGAGGTAACACTGTTTGACATTCCTGTCTGATTGATTACTTACTGATGCAAGACGTCTTTAAGTAGTACGTAAACCCTGCAAGAGATCTGTTATAGTTCAGTTGGATAAAATAAAATAAAAAATACATAGTCATTGATGATGGGCGAGGTGCTGGTTAGCGGAGCAGAACACTTGAAAAAGATCCGCACACTAGAAAGCTCAGATCATATAATAACAGCGTTTCGACAGCCAAGCTGTCTTCATCAGTGTATAGAGTGAAACAAACAAACTCTATGCACAAGGACAACTTTTAACAATTTCCACTGAAAATCTTACAAAAACACATTTACTTTAAGAAGAGTGCAGGTGCAAAGCTTGGTAACAGAATGACAGTTTGTGCTGTCATTCTGGGTCATTCTGTTTCCAAAACATGATTCTGCAGTGATCTTCAAGTAAATGTATTTTTAAAGTAGTCCTTGTGCATAAACTTGTATGGTTTGTTTAACTTTGCAATCATTGGTTTTGTTTGATATACATTTTAAAGTGACAAATCTGAGTCTCAGTGTTATTGTTACCATGGAATTGCGCTGATCCAACTGTTCTGAAGATCCCTTCTGGAATTTAAAAGATCAACTGAAAATCATGAGCCTAACACAAAAGTATTATATTCTGGTATTGTGTTTGTGAAATAGAATTTGTTGAAAGGTTGTGGAAACTATTTGAAGCTGTTCAACAAACTTGCTCATTTAATTGAACTGGTAACATCGTGTTGTTCACAAACTCTTTTAAATATCACAGGCTCGTTAAACAAACAAATGACCACATCACAGGCTCTCTCTCTCTCCCTCGCCCCCTCTGTCTCTCTCTCTCTCCCCCTCTGTCATTCTCTCTCTCTCTGTCGTTCTCTGTCTCTGTCTCTCTCTCTCAGTTTTGTGTTACTTAAAAAGTACAGCAGAGTTAAATTACCGAAACTACATCAGGAACTGAGTCAGGAACTAAGCCTCTCACACAAACAAACACACATATGCTGCGCACGCACACACACACACACACACACACACACACACACACACACACACACACACACACACACACACACACACACACACACACACACACACACACACACACACACACACACACACACACACACACACACACACACACACGGCTACGGGGATTGCTGAAGTATATATTAGTGGTGTGTGTGCGCGCGCGTGCCTGCATGTGTGTCGCTGTACTTCAAATGTCGCTGTACTTCAAATACAAAAATATGTCTTCCCTGTCACGGCACATTGAATCTCCAACCCAAAACCATCTCAAAATCACCCGACATACTTAACATTTTACATTTAATTTGCGCCACACAGGCTCACCATCCTTCAAGGGGCCTCAACGTCACTCAGAGTGAGGGTAAAAGCTACTCAAGGAGCCTGTCTCATCTAAAAGATCTTCAGTACCAGAAAACTCTTTAGAGAACAGTCACCATATTAGATACTCAGTCGCCATACTAGATACTCAGTCACTCAGTCACCATATTAGAAACACAGTCACTCAGTCACCATATTAGATACTCAGTACCCATATTAGATACTCAGTCACTCAGTCACCATATTAGAAACACAGTCACTCAGTGACCATATTAGATACTCAGTACCCATATTAGATACTCAGTCACTCAGTCACCATATTATATACTCAGTCACGCAGTCACCATATTAGATACTCAGTCACTCAGTCACCATATTAGATACTCAGTCACCATATCAGACATTCAGTCACCATATTAGATACTCAGTCACTCAGTCACCATACTAGATACTCATTCACTCAGTCACCATATTCGATACTCAGTCACACAGTCACCATTTTAGACACTCAGTCACCATACTAGATACTCAGTCACCATATTAGACACTCAGTCACCATATTAGATACTCAGTCACTCAGTCACCATACTAGATACTCAGTCACCATATTAGATACTCAGTCACTCAGTCACCATATTAGATACTCAGTACCCATATTAGATACTCAGTCACCATATTAGATACTCAGTCACTCAGTCACCATATTAGATACTCAGTCACTCAGTCACCATACTAGATGCTCAGTCACTCAGTCACCATATTAGATACTCAGTACCCAAATTAGATACTCAGTCACTCAGTCACCATATTAGATACTCAGTCACTCAGTCACCATATTAGATACACAGTCACTCAGTCACCATATTAGATACTCAGTCACCATATTAGACATTCAGTCACTCAGTCACCATACTAGATACTCAGTCACCATACTATATACTCAGTCACCATATTAGACACTCAGTCACCAAATTAGATACTCAGTCACTCAGTCACCATATTAGAAACCCAGTCACTCAGTCACCATATTAGATACTCAGTCACCATATTAGAAACACAGTCACTCAGTCACCATATTAGATACTCAGTACCCATATTAGATACTCAGTCACTCAGTCACCATATTATATACTCAGTCACGCAGTCACCATATTAGATACTCAGTACCCATATTAGATACTCAGTCACTCAGTCACCATATTATATACTCAGTCACGCAGTCACCATATTAGATACTCAGTCACTCAGTCACCATATTAGATACTCAGTCACCATATTAGACATTCAGTCACCATATTAGATACTCAGTCACTCAGTCACCATACTAGATACTCATTCACTCAGTCACCATATTCGATACTCAGTCACACAGTCACCATATTAGACACTCAGTCACCATACTAGATACTCAGTCACCATATTAGATACTCAGTCACCATATTAGATACTTTGTCACTCAGTCACCAAATTAGATACTCAGTCACTCAGTCACCATATTAGATACTCAGTCACTCAGTCACCATACTAGATACTCAGTCACCATATTAGATACTCAGTCACTCAGTCACCATATTAGATACTCAGTCACCATATTAGATACTCCGTCACTCAGTCACCATATTAGATACTCAGTCACCATATTAGACATTCAGTCACTCAGTCACCATATTAGATACTCAGTCACTCAGTCACCATACTAGATACTCAGTCACTCAGTCACCATACTAGATGCTCAGTCACTCAGTCACCATATTAGATACTCAGTCACTCAGTCACCATACTAGATACTCAGTCACTCAGTCACCATATTAGATACTCAGTCACTCAGTACCCATATTAGATACTCAGCCACTCAGTCACCATATTAGATACTCAGTCACTCAGTCACCATACTAGATACTCAGTCACTCAGTCACCATATTAGACATTCAGTCACTCAGTCACCATACTAGATACTCAGTCCCCATAATAGATACTCAGTCACCATATTAGACACTCAGTCATCAAATTAGATACTCAGTCACTCAGTCACCATATTAGAATCACAGTCACTCAGTCACCATATTAGATACTCAGTCACCATATTAGATACTCCGTCACTCAGTCACCATATTAGATACTCAGTCACCATATTAGACACTCAGTCACTCAGTCACCATATTAGATACTCAGTCACCAAGTAAGTCATCTGGATCCTCTTTCATTGTTCTTCCTCATCTCCTCCTCAGGTTGGTCAGTGTGGTTCTGAGTTAGTCATGTCTTCCTCAGGTTGGTCTGTGTGTGTCTGGGTTAGTCATGTCTTCCTCAGGTTGGTCTGTGTGTGTCTGGGTTAGTCATCTATTCCTCAGGATGGTCTGTCTGTCTGGGTTAGTCATATCTTCCTCAGGTTGGTCAGTGTGGTTCTGGGTTAGTCATATCTTCCTCAGGCTGGTCTGTCTGTCTGGGTTAGTCATGTCTTCCTCAGGTTGGTCTGTGTGTGTCTGGGTTAGTCATCTATTCCTCAGGATGGTCTGTCTGTCTGGGTTAGTCATCTCTTCCTCAGGTTTGTCTGTGTGTGTCTGGTTTAGTCATCTCTTCCTCAGGTTGGTCTGTCTGTCTGGGTTAGTCATCTCTTCCTCAGGTTTGTCTGTCTGTCTGTCTGTCTGTCTGTCTGTCTGTCTGTCTGTCTGTCTGTCTGTCTGTCTGGGTTAGTCATCTCTTCCTCAGGTTGGTCTATCTGTCTGGGTTAGTCATCTCTTCCTCAGGTTGGTCTGTCTGTCTGTCTGTCTGTCTGTCTGTCTGTCTGTCTGTCTGGGTTAGTCATCTCTTCCTCAGGTTGGTCTGTCTGCCTGTCTGTCTGTCTGTCTGTCTGTCTGTCTGTCTGTCTGGGTTAGTCATCTCTTCCTCAGGTTCGTCTGTCTGTCTGTCTGTCTGGGTTAGTCATCTCTTCCTCAGGATGGTCTGTCTGTCTGTCTGTCTGTCTGTCTGTCTGTCTGTCTGTCTGGGTTAGTCATCTCTTCCTCAGGATGGTCTGTCTGTCTGTCTGGGTTAGTCATCTCTTCCTCAGGTTGGTCTGTCTGTCTGTCTGTCTGGGTTAGTCATCTCTTCCTCAGGTTGGTCTGTCTGTCTGTCTGTCTGGGTTAGTCCTCTCTTCCTCAGGTTGGTCAGTGTGTATCTGGGTTAGTCATCAGAACATCTACGAATTGCCTTTCATGGGTTATTCATAAAGGAAGACAATCTCAGTGATCGTTAAACGTTGTGTTGATGTCGCAGCTGAAACTAATGCAATATCCACCTGTAATTGTTATATCCCTTCATATTGTGCGTGCTTGGCACCATCCCATCCCAACCCACCAAACTATCTCTCGCCGTCATTCCTCTATAGTTCATTAAGTCATTAGAAAAGATGATGGTGCTCTTTGAGGAAAAGTGTGTCACTGCAAATTTCAACCAAAGCCAGCAGCATACTACCCTGCATCCCACTGCTGGCTTGCTTCTGAAGCTAAGCAGGGTTGGTCCTGGTCGGTCCCTAGATGGGAGACCAGATGCTGCTGGAAGTGGTGTTGGAGGGCCAGTAGGAGGCACCCTTTCCTCTGGTCTAAAGAAATATCCCAGGGCAGTGATTGGTGTAGGGTGCTGTCTTTTTTAACACACGTTAAACGGGTGTCCTGGATAAATTCTCAATCTGGCTCTCATACCATCATGGTCACCTAATCATCCCCCCTCATCTCCTCTGTAACTATTCCCCAGGTTGTTGCTGTAAATGAGAATGAGTTCTTAGACAACTTACCATGTAAAATAAGGGTTAAAAAAACAATAATGGGTCAACACTAGGCCTTATTTGAATCTGGCATGTTAGTGCTAAGCTGGAACAAAATAATGCAAAACCTGTAGTCATTATTAATTATGTAAAACAATGTCAAATGATGAAATCCTGCATGTGAAGACTGCTCAAAGCAGTTGAAATGAATCTATTAATTTCTCTAGAAACAAAATTAGTCTATTATCAGTTTGTTACAGTGACCTAATTATGAACTTCACACTGATTTCCTAATAAACATCAGTGGTGAGCCTTGACAGTAATGACACAGCTACACTGACTACATTCACAAACAACTTGAATAATTGATCAATCACACTTAATTAAAAGCAAACCATTGACTGTTGTGTATCAAACAGCATTAAACCGCATGTGCACTCTTCAGCTGAGTACCAATGATATGACAGTAGAGATCTGCCTGTAATTAACAGGGTTTGTGTGTTGGAAGTGAAGACCCGTGGGCCCATAACACTCTATGGTGGAAAATAATGATATTATAATTCCAGAGTAAAGGGCTTGATGCCATAATGATGTCACACAAATAGCAATAGCAACGTTGTTCTCATAGGCCATACACACACACACACACACACACACACACACGAGGGCTATCATTTTACACCCTTCAGAAGACACACACGCTTGCATGCACACATACACACACGCTCACACACACACGCTCAAACACACACACACACACACACACACACACACACACACACACACACACACACACACACACACACACACACACACACACACACACACACACACACACACACACACACACACACACACACACACACACACTGAATGCTCATCATAGTCGATGGGTAAATTAAGTCTTCAAGGAGTTTGATATTTTTTGACGTCTAATTAAGTAAGGAGTGCCACAAGCTGTGGTGAGATTAGTTTCATTTGGATTTGCTGGTAAACTACAGTAGATTGATTGGAGCATCCCCCATCTCCCCCTGTGTAGTGACAAAGGCCCAGACATCACTGTGTTTCCCCCCATCCTAATGAATACAGACACACAGCACAGGGCCATTTGCATGGAGGAAGAGAACATACAGATCTACACAGTAAGTGTCTGAAAAGCTCATGCTGCTTCCAACATGATGGAATATACTAGAAAATGTGTGCTCAGTTATTGATAGGCCGTATTGAATGAATGCACTCAAAGTGAGGAGAACCACTACAAACTACACTGATGGCAAAAAGAGGCAGAAAAAGGCAACATTCTGAGATATACAGTATCTACAGTCCGGTTACTCTCCCAGGCTGTGTGGGTGTTCACGTGTATGTCCCTTCCCATGACTGAGCCCTCAGGCCTCATCTCTTATCCTGCCCCAGAGGCATCCCCAGGGAGATGGGCTGTAGGCTGCAGGCCCTGCTGCTGCTGCAGGGAATTTCATTGATTAACTCTGCTGCTCCGCTCAACCCAGGTCCTCTCCCACTAGGAACATAAGTCAGTGGCATTAAAATAGGGCTCGAGTAGAGATGGGGATAGATCTGGCTTCCTTGGCCCCACGCTTGTCTCCAAACAACTCAATCAGTGATAATCCCTCCCCACTTCATCATTTCCTCAGAGAGGAATGTAGGAAGAGAATGATTCAGTCTTATTTTCTCCTCTCTCTCTCTCTCTCTCTGCCACTTTCCTGCTCTCTATCTCCCTCTGCCACTTTCCTGCTCCCTCTCTCTCTCTCTCTCTGCCACTTTCCTGCTCTCTCTCTCTGTCTCTCTGCCACTTTCCTGCTCTCTCTCTCTATATACACTGCTCAAAAAAATAAAGGGAACACTTAAACAACACAATGTAACTCCAAGTCAATCACACTTCTGTGAAATCAAACTGTCCACTTAGGAAGCAACACTGATTGACAATAAATTTCACATGCTGTTGTGCAAATGGAATAGACAAAAGGGTGAAATTATAGGCAATTAGCAAGACACCCCCCAAAACAGGAGTGATTCTGCAGGTGGTGACCACAGACCACTTCTCAGTTCCTATGCTTCCTGGCTGATGTTTTGGTCACTTTTGAATGCTGGCGGTGCTCTCACTCTAGTGGTAGCATGAGACGGAGTCTACAACCCACACAAGTGGCTCAGGTAGTGCAGTTCATCCAGGATGGCACATCAATGCGAACTGTGGCAAAAAGGTTTGCTGTGTCTGTCAGCGTAGTGTCCAGAGCATGCAGGCGCTACCAGGAGACAGGCCAGTACATCAGGAGACGTGGAGGAGGCCGTAGGAGGGCAACAACCCAGCAGCAGGACCGCTACCTCCGCCTTTGTGCAAGGAGGTGCACTGCCAGCGCCCTGCAAAATGACCTCCAGCAGGCCACAAATGTGCATGTGTCTGCTCAAACGGTCAGAAACAGACTCCATGAGGGTGGTATGAGGGCCCGACGTCCACAGGTGGGGGTTGGGCTTACAGCCCAACACTGTGCAGGACATTTGCCATTTGCCAGAGAACACCAAGATTGGCAAATTCGCCACTGGCGCCCTGTGCTCTTCACAGATGAAAGCAGGTTCACACTGAGCACATGAGCACATGTGACAGACGTGACAGAGTCTGGAGACGCCGTGGAGAACGTTCTGCTGCCTGCAACATCCTCCAGCATGACCGGTTTGGCGATGGGTCAGTCATGGTGTGGGGTGGCATTTCTCTGTGGGGCCGCACAGCCCTCCATGTGCTCGCCAGAGGTAACCTGACTGCCATTAGGTACCAAGATGAGATCCTCAGACCCCTTGTGAGACCATATGCTGACACATGCACATTTGTGGCCTGCTGGAGGTCATTTTGCAGGGCGCTGGCAGTGCACCTCCTTGCACAAAGGCGGAGGTAGCGGTCCTGCTGCTGGGTTGTTGCCCTCCTACGGCCTCCTCCACGTCTCCTGATGTACTGGCCTGTCTCCTGGTAGCGCCTGCATGCTCTGGACACTACGCTGACAGACACAGCAAACCTTTTTGCCACAGTTCGCATTGATGTGCCATCCTGGTAGAACTGCACTACCTGAGCCACTTGTGTGGGTTGTAGACTCCGTCTCATGCTACCACTAGAGTGAGAGCACCGCCAGCATTCAAAAGTGACCAAAACATCAGCCAGGAAGCATAGGAACTGAGAAGTGGTCTGTGGTCACCACCTGCAGAATCACTCCTGTTTTGGGGGGTGTCTTGCTAATTGCCTATAATTTCCACCTTTTGTCTATTCCATTTGCACAACAGCATGTGAAATTTATTGTCAATCAGTGTTGCTTCCTAAGTGGACAGTTTGATTTCACAGAAGTGTGATTGACTTGGAGTTACATTGTGTTGTTTAAGTGTTCCCTTTATTTTTTTGATCAGTGTATATCTCCCTCTGCCACTTTCCTGCTCTCTCTCTCTATATATATACAGTGGGGCAAAAAAGTATTTAGTCAGCCGCCAATTGTGCAAGTTCTCCCACTTAAAAAGATGAGAGAGGCCTGTAATTTTCATCATAGGTACACTTCAACTATGACAGACAAAATGAGGAAAAAAAATCCAGAAAATCACATTGTAGGATTTTTTATGAATTTATTTGCAAATTATGGCGGAAAATAAGTATTTGGTCAATAACAAAAGTTTATCTCAATACTTTGTTATATACCCTTTGTTGGCAATGACAGAGGTCAAACGTTTTCTGTAAGTCTTCACAAGGTTTTCACACACTGTTGCTGGTATTTTGGCCCATTCCTCCATGCAGATCTCCTCTAGTGCAGTGATGTTTTGGGGCAGTTGCTGGGCAACACGGACTTTCAACTCCCTCCAAAGATTTTCTATGGGGTTGAGATCTGGAGACTGGCTAGGCCACTAGGACCTTGAAATGCTTCTTACGAAGCCACTCCTTCATTGCCCGGGCGGTGTGTTTGGGATCATTGTCATGCTGAAAGACCCAGCCACGTTTCATCTTCAATGCCCTTGCTGATGGAAGGAGGTTTTCACTGAAAATCTCACGATACATGGCCCCATTCATTCTTTCCTTTACACGGATCAGTCGTCCTGGTCCCTTTGCATAAAAACAGCCCCAAAGCATGATGTTTCCACCCCCATGCTTCACAGTAGGTATAGTGTTCTTTGGATGCAACTCAGCATTCTTTGTCCTCCAAACACGACGAGTTGAGTTTTTACCAAAAAGTTCTATTTTGGTTTCATCTGACCATATGACATTCTCCCAATCTTCTTCTGGATCATCCAAATGCTCTCTAGCAAACTTCAGACGGGCCTGGACATGTACTGGCTTAAGCAGGGGGACACTTCTGGCACTGCAGGATTTGAGTCCCTGGCGGCGTAGTGTGTTACTGATGGTAAGCTTTGTTACTTTGGTCCCAGCTCTCTGCAGATACACTTTTGTTATTGACCAAATACTTATTTTCCACCATAATTTGCAAATAAATTCATTAAAAATCCTACAATGTGATTTTCTGGATTTTTTTTCTGTCTCATTTTGCCTGTCATAGTTGAAGTGTACCTATGATGAAAATTCTCTCTCTCTCTCTCTCTCTCTCTCTCTCTCTCTCTCTCTCTCTCTCTCTCTCTCTCTCTCTCTCTCTCTCTCTCTCTCTCTCTCTCTCTCTCTCTCTCTCTCTCTCCCTCTCCCTCTCTCTCTGCCTCTCTCTCTGCCTCTCTCTCTGCCTCTCTCTCACTGCCTCTCTCTCACTGCCTCTCTCTCAATGCCTCTCTCTCACTGCCTCTCTCTCTCTCTCTCTCTCTCTCACTGCCTTCCTGGAGGTGTCCTCTCCTGTCACAAGGCTGCTAGGCTCTGTTGTAAGGGCGATGAACACACAGAGGATTCTCTCACTGTGTGTGGGAGCATCCTGTTAGTGCTACATCACAGCACGCCTCTTTCCTCACAAACTGACAGGAAATACATGTGAGGGACAAAGGGAGGGAACATACATACTACAGCATGCAGGGAGAAACACAAGCCATTGGCCAATTCCCTTCAACTGTTACCATCCTTCCTGAGCTCATTCCCAAGCTTCTTCCAGCCCTCTGGCTGTCTTTATGTCATAGCACAGCTGTCACCCTGTCCTACCCTGTCCTATCCATCTATAAAGAATAATCTTCACTGGAACGGCTGCACACAACACATAGGCTACCATGCAGTCTGCATCTATACATCCGTATCACAGAATATACGCTGCATGGACGATCCCCTCAGCTCCCTTTCTGTAAATTAGGCAGTCAGTAGTGCTGAGCAATTACTGCTTTTTGAGGTTGGTTCGATTAAAAAAAATTAAGTACACTATCGATTAAGTACACTATGCATTATGTGGGTTGAAAGCTGTTCAACACAGAATAAAACAATTTCTTAAAGTCCCATAGTGGTAGTGACTGCCCATTACTGATTATCACTTATTCACCAGCATTCATTGTCATTACTTTACTATAATAAAATATTTCAGTTGATGTGTATAATACATTTGTTTTATTTTATGACATTATAACATTTAACATTTAAGTCATTTAGCAGACGCTCTTATCCAGAGCGACTTACAAATTGGTGCATTCACCTTATGACATCCAGTGGAACAGCCACTTTACAATAGTGCATCTAAATCTTTTAAGGGGGGGGGGGGGGTGTCAGAAGGATTGCTTTATCCTATCCTAGGTATTCCTTAAAGAGGTGGGGTTTCAGGTGTCTCCGGAAGGTGGTGATTGACTCCGCTGTCCTGGCGTCGTTTCATTCCAATTCATCATCTCATCTCCATAGAGCTGCTGTCTGACTAAATCACTATTTTAGTGGTTCTTCAAAGTAAATAAGGCATACCTTTATGACTGCTAAATACCAACTATCAATCACTTAGGTCATGTATTTCCAGGTAGAAATACCTCGCGAAGCAACTGCTCTCTATTCCTGCTGGCGTAAAATACATTTAGACGGACAAGTAGGCGCGCAATGGACTATAGTAATTTTAGTTAACACGTTTTCTACACTAAACTATGTCGAATATACTGTACGCCTGTTGGAAAGTACAACTCCCTACTATATCACACAGTTCGGATTTGATCTGATATATCTCTAGAGCTCACAGAAAAAGATGAATTCAAATAATTGAACTGACTTCGGTCAATTAGTCAATTAATAGTTTAAAACCCCCAAAATGAAAACCCCCAAAATAACAGACATTTTGGTTAATAACTCAGTACTAGCAGTCAAGCAACTTGCTCCAAGACATCCTCTTTTCCTCTGATAGGGAAAAAATGACAGAATAATTTAGAGGCCTATGTATATTATCAGCTTTCCAACTGCTGCATGTTTGACTGCTGTCATGTGTGCTGTAAACGTTAGCTGTAAACAGGAGTACGTAGACATCTGGAACTATTAAAACCGTATTAGAAATGAGTCTGGTTAACTACACTGCCCTTCAATAAAGAGAAAGAGAGAGAGAGAGGAATGTAGCCCCACCCTCTACAACATATATATCAACAAATTGGCGAGGGCACTAGAACAGTCTGCAGCACCTGGCCTCACCCTACTAGAATCTGAAGTAAAATGTCTACTGTTTGCTGATGATCTAGTGCTTCTGTCCCCAACCAAGGAGGGCCTACGGCAGCACCTAGATCTTCTGCACAGATTCTGTCAGACCTCAGCCCTGACAGTAAATCTCAGTAAGACAAAAATAATGTGTTCCAAAAAAGGTCCATTTGCCAGGACCATGAATACAAATTCCATCTAGACACTGTTGCCCTAGAGCAGTGCTTCTCAATTATTTTCTGTTACGCCCCCCCTAGGAAGAAGTAAACATTTCGTGCCCCCCCAACTCTCCGCCGCTACTGTAAATAGTATAATTTGTCTATAAAAGTGTTATAGGTACACCTCTGCATAACATTGTATCCTTATTAACATTAAAGAAAACAAAAAAAAAGAAATATAGATCAACTTACAACAAAGAATAACTTTATTAACATTGTTTTTTAGTCTGTAACAGAAAAGACTTAAAGTGCATCACTTTGCCTGAAAAAATAAAATAAAAATTCAAGCCTTATTTAAACTGTAAACATTTTTTGACCATTAGATACTGAAAAATAAAATAAAATATAATCAATAAATAATAATAAATTCAAATTGATCAGCAACATTAAGTCAGGAGCACAATATATGAAACACTTTAACTTATAAAACAAAAATGAATAAAACAATTTGTGCTGATTTTTTTTATCAAAATGAGGAAGTCAGGATTAATGGCTACAATGAGAACGTTTTGCAAAGCGGGACGATTGTTGGCAATATTCGACACGTTTTCGCTGAAAAAACTCAAGCGGCTTATCAGCGTGATTGGGGTGTAATGTCTTTAAGTGACGCCTTCATTTATTTGGCTTCATGCTGTCTGCTGCCAACATTTTTAGACACAGTAAACATACCGGTCTTTTCTCCTCTCCCACCGTAGTCACAGTGAAGTCAAGCGCTACATACGCGTCGTCATAGTTCCTCGTCTTAACTTTCGTGAGACTTACGTTTGTCTCATTATCCCCGTCTCTCTCCGCCTTTCTTTTCATCCCTGTTAAATATTTTTCCATGGTGTCTCTTAAGGGTTTGTTATCTGCACTTCATATCTCCTGCTCTGTGCTGTGTGCTCTTGTTCGGTGCAAAAAAAAACTACTCCCTGCGGCAAAAAAAAGCATGTTCCCCGGGGTCACACGTGCCCCCCCTGGCATCGCTCCGAGCCCCCCCAGGGGGGCGCGCCCCACTATTTGAGAAGGACTGCCCTAGAGCACACAAAAAACGATACTTACCTCGGCCTAAACATCAGCGCCACAGGTAACTTCCACAAAGTTGTGAACGATCTGAGAGATAAGGCAAGAAGGGCCTGCTATGCTATCAAAAGGAACATGAAATTCGACATACCAATTAGGATCTGGCAAAAAAATACTTGAATCAGTTATAGAACCCATTGCCCTTTATGGTTGTGAGGTCTGGGGTCCTCTCACCAACCAAGAATTCACAAAATGGGACAAACACCAAATTGAGACTCTGCATGCAGAATTCTGCAAAAATAATCTCTATGTGTACAACGTAAAACACCAAATAATGCATGCAGAGCAGAATTGGGCCGATACCCGCAAATTATCAAAATCCAGAAAAGAGCCGTTCAATTCTACAACCACAAGAAAGGAAGCGATTCCCAAACCTTCCATAACAAAGCCATCTCCTACAGAGAAATTAACCTGGAGAAGAGCCCCCGAAGCAAACTGGTCCTGGGGCTGTGTTCACAAACACAAACAGACCCCACAGAGCCCCAGGACAGCAACGCAATTGGACCCAACCAAACCTTGAGAAAACAAAAAGATAATTACCTGACACATTGTAAAAAACAGAGCAAACTAGAATGCTATTTGGCCCTAAACAGACAGCACACCTGATAACTGTCATGCCCTGGCCATAGAGAGGGTTTTAGTCTCTATTTTGGTTAGGCCAGGGTGTGATTAGGGTGGGCATTCTATGTGTTATATTTCTTTGTTTTTGGCCGAGTGTGGTTCCCAATCAGAGGCAGGTGTCTATCGTTGTCTCTGATTGGGAGTCATACTTAGGCAGCCTTTCCCACCTGTGTTTTGTGGGTAGTTATTTTCTGTTTAGTGTCTGCACCTTACAGAACTGTTTTGTTTCTCACTTTGTTATTTTGCTTGAGTGTTTTTGGTGAATAAATTATCATGAACACGCTACGCTTTGGTCCACTTCTTCAGACGAGCGTTACAGAACTACCCACCGCCAAAGGACCAAGCAGCGTGGCCAGGAGGAGCAGGGATCCTGGGCCCAGGAGAAGAGAGAGTGGAGGACATCTTGGACATGGGAGCAGATTATGGCAGGGGACAAGACCCTGCCATGGAAACAGGTGGAAGTAGCGAGGGAGGAACGGCAACTATACCAGGAGTCACGGCAACGAAGCCTCCAGTGATGATCCATGGCACGAAGCCTCGAGTGATGATCCATGGCACGAAGCCTCGAGTGATGATCCATGGCACGAAGCCTCGAGTGATGATCCATGGCACAGAGCCTCCAGCGACGGTCTCCAGTCCGGAGCCTCCAGCAACGATCCCCAGTCCGGAGCCTCCAGCGACAATCCCCAGTCCGGGGCCTGCAGCAAGGGTCCCCAGTCCAGGGTTGGCGACGAGGGTCCCCGCACCAAAGTGGGGGGAGCCAGAGGTGGAGCGGGGTCTACGTCCCGCACCGGAGCCGCCGCCGTGAATAGATGTCCACCCGAACCCTCCCCTTTAGAGTCAGGTTTTGCGTCCAGAGTCTGCACTGTCTGTACTGTCACGCCCGGGCCATAGAGAGGGTTTTAGTCTCTATTTGGGTTAGGCCAGGGTGTGATTAGGGTGGGCATTCTATGTGTTATATTTCTTTGTTTTTGGCCGAGTGTGGTTCCCAATCAGAGGCAGGTGTCTATCGTTGTCTCTGATTGGGAGTCATACTAAGGCAGCCTTTCCCACCTGTGTTTTCTGGGTAGTTATTTTCTGTTAGTGTCTGCACCTTACAGAACTGTTTTGTTTCTCACTTTGTTATTTTGCTTGAGTGTTTTTGGTGAATAAATTATCATGAACACGTACGACGCTGCGCTTTGGTCCACTTCTTCAGACGAGCGTTACAACTACTGTGACTGACCCAAAATTAAGGAAATATTTGAAATATTCGCCGAAGGCAGACCTGGCTCTCAAGAGAAGACAGGCTATGTGCAAACTGCCCACAAAATGAGGTGGAAACTGAGCTGCACTTCCTATCCTCCTGCCAAACGTATGACCATATTAGAGACACATATTTCCCTCAGATTACAGACCAACAAAGAATTGAATACATATCCAATTTTGTTAAACTCCCATATCTACAGGGTGAAATACCACAGTGTGCCATTACAGCAGCACGATTTGTGACCTGTTGTCACAAGAAAAGGGCAACCAGTCAAGAACAAACACCATTGTAAATACAACCTATATTTATGTTGATTTATTTTCCCTTTTGTACTTTAACTATTTACACAACATTACAACACAGTATATAGACATTATATGACATTTGACATGTCTTTATTCTTTGGAACTTTTATGAATGTAGTGTTTACTGTTAATTTTTTTATTGTTTATTTCACTTTTGTTTATCTATTTCACTTGCTTTGGCAATGTAAACATATGTTTCCCATGACAATAAAGCCCCTTAAAATGAGAGAGAGAGAGAGAGAGACTGTGGTTTCTGCAGCGCTGCAACTTCACTCTGCCTTTAATCACAGGCTTTCTCACTCTGAACCGTCCAGCTTTGGCAAGTCAACATGGCAATTAATTGTCTTATTAAATCCTGCCGCATTGCCCTATCAGCAAAACAATCAAAGCCTAATCCTCGCTTTCTACTCTTTTGGAAGGAAAAGAGTTGTGTTAAGCAGTGAAAGTGAATTAATGAAGGCTACGACAACAGTAAAACAAAATGATTTTGCAGTGGCACTTTGGCTGAGCAGTGGAGTGGCTAATAAGACATGTATCATGCTTGTTTTTTCAGTCAGAGTCCTTTCAGATCTACACTATCTGCTGGTCTACAGTATCTAAGAGAGGGAAGAGCAAGACCTACAAAGAGAGGGGAGAAACAACATGAGAAAGAGACAGAGGGGTTGAAAGAGAGAGATAATTATAGAGAATGGGAGATGGAGAGAGAGAGGGAGATGGAAAGAGAGATGACAGAGAGAGAGAGAGAGAATTAAGTTTGCCATGAGCAGCAGTCTGTAGTGAATCTGTATCTTGGCCAGGTGAGCTGGTCACATCCATGACTTCATTGCGTTGTCACTGTCACCTTACTGCATCTAAATCAAAGCTGCTGTTCCTCCCTAACAGACACTAACAAGGGCCTGAGTGTGTGAGTGTGTGTGTGTGTGTGTGTGTTCATGCTTGGGTAATTGGGACAAATTTGTGAAATCAGTCTGCAAAAGACAGAGAACGATGATCGATGGCACATACAGTATGATTCCCAATATTTGTCATTTCAGGAAGAAGCCAACTGTACTCCATCTCTGTCCTGTTCTATGCTCACTAACACGCCAAAGTTTCCCATTTTTGGAGAGCACTCTGCTCTCTCACAGCATCATAACTTCCTCTCTTTTCAACAGCTTTTTTCTTTCTTTTCTCCCCTGTCGTCAAATCCAATGACAACAACAAGGTGACTGGCACTTTGAACCATCTGGAGTGCCACAAACACCCCACCTCTCAAAAAAACTAACGACAACAACTATTTTTATAGGACTGCACCTTTAAACCAAAATAGAAAAAGAAAGCAGAACAGCAACAGGACGCTGCCTAACTTCCAATGTGACCCTTTTAGAGTAATGTTCTTGACTAACAACTCAATCTAACTTCCTCACTGCTCCTGTTGATAAGGAAAGGGATAGAAATAGAGACAGCCAGCCAGCCAACAAGCCAGTCAGCCATTGAGCCAGCCATTGAGCCAGCCAGCCAGCCATTGAGCTAGCCATTGAGCCAGCCAGCCATTCAGCCAGCCATTCAGCCAGCCATTGAGCCAGGCAGTCAGCCAGCCATTGAGCCAGCCATTGAGCCAGCCAGCCATTCAGCCAGCCATTCAGCCAGCCATTGAGCCAGGCAGTCAGCCATTGAGCCAGCCAGCCATTGAGCCAGCCAGCCAGTCAGCCATTGAGCCAGCCATTGAGCCAGCCAGCCATTCAGCCAGCCATTCAGCCAGCCATTGAGCCAGCCAGCCATTCAGCCAGCCATTCAGCCAGCCATTGAGCCAGGCAGTCAGCCATTGAGCCAGCCAGCCATTGAGCCAGCCAGCCAGCCAGCCATTGAGCCAGCCAGTCAGCCATTGAGCCAGCCATTGAGCCAGCCAGACATTGAGCCAGCCAGTCAGCCATTGAGCCAGCCAGTCAGCCATTGAGCCAGCCAGTCAGCCATTGAGCCAGCTAGCCAGCCAATGAGCCAGCCAGCCAGCCATAGACCAAAATAGTATGTTGATTTCCCCCTGTCTCCTAGCCCTCTGTGGATCCACAGTCCTCCCTGGTAGCTAGTTCACCTCAGAGAAGGGGCATCAATCCCCAGGGGAAATGCGTCACCAGCTGGGCCGATTGACAAGGCTCAAAATAGCCCTGCAGCGGAGAACCAACGGAATGGACCTGGCTATTTATAGAAAAAACAACGTGTTTATGGCCGTTCAGACACCCCATCAAAAGACCAGGCAAAGAATGCATTACCGTCTCTTATCATCAGTCTCAGGGAGAGCTTAGTGCACTTAGAGAGATAAAGAGATTAGAGGTTCTAGAGGCTACCGTTGTCTGGGGTTCATCATTTTCATCACCATTAAAAGGGTTTTGTATACAGATGCTTGGAATTAGTCACAAAACCTCTGTTTTCTTGTTTACGTCAGTTAATTGTCAGATAAGCATTGCCTCCTCACTAGAATGGTGGGTGGGTTGAGTCATGTATCATGTATTTCTTGTCCATTAAAGACAGCATCTAACAGTTACACCACATTCTACTCCGTAGAGAGTCTCTGAGGAGTATTTATCTGAGTGCTAAGGAGTTCAAATGGTTTTAGCTTCAGGCAATAGCCCACTCATGGGTTGTATGTAAACTGTAAAACAAGTACTTTTTACTGTCAGGAAGAGCTTGATATTGATTCATCATACACCAACAGCATCGTTTCATATACAGCGTTATTTTAGTGAAATAGTGCAGTAGGCATTCAGTGCCGTGGGCAAGGAAGTTGCCATTCCTAAACAAATACCCCTTACTACAACAACCCTAACATAAAACCTCTGGACCATCAACTACAAAAATGCTAATTCACTTTGAATTGATCTTAATGTCATTACCCACAATCCACCAGGGTTTCCCACAATGCAGATCCTGGCCTCTCACACACAAATACAGACCAACTGACTCATTCGGGAAACATGGCACAGCAAAAAGCTCAAACCTGCAATGATCCGGAGTCTTTTCCTTGCCCTCCTGCCTCGTCCCTGGTGTTACATTGATACAGTAATTGATATCTCCCACTGAGCTGTCCCCTCACTGCTTCTACCCTGCTGAGCCCCTGACAGGTGATTCATATCCTGGACAGGGAAATACAAGAGATTATCTCTCAGAACTATCAGAGGTCCAGCTGAGACAAACAACATCATAATAACGCTGTCTGGATTCAGAGCAGTCTGTCTGCTGAACATGAGCCTCTGATGGAATAGAGTGCTATATAAATGGCAGGCTTAAATATTGAGATCCATGCTAATCAATGAGCCTCATTGTTTGCAGTGTTTCTGAGTGTTAGAATGAAGCATAGCTGGTCTTTGGTTCTACACTGACTGATAATGACAATAAATCCTCTCTCTTTTCAATGGCTTCACTAAATCAGACTACCCGTGGACCTATGTCTATGTGTACATATCTGTCTGCTTATCTGTCAATCGCATCCATTTTAGTCAATTAGCAGATGCTCTTATTCAGAGTGACTTACAGTAGAGTACTTTTTCGTTCTGGTCTCTTTCTTTCTTTTTATCTATCTATCTATCTATCTATCGATCTATCTATCTATCACATTGCTGTGGTTCCGGCAACATGGCTCCAGCAAAGGACAGACTAGGACTAGAAGAGTGACTCACCTGTAGGTAGTGGCAGGGCCTGAGGTTGGGCTTGATGTCTGTGGGCATCATGGGTTTCTCCAGGTTGAGGGAGGACTTCCTGTAGGCCTCCTTGGCCTGGCTGACGGTCAGCGTTGACCAGGAGCTCCTCTTCATGAACTTCCCTTCAGGAGCCATGGCCACGCTCTCACACGCGGAACACTTCACATCGTTGTTGCTCTTGGAGGTCTTGAGCGACAGGTCCCCGTAGTGGCTGTGGACAGAGTCGGGGTAGCAGTGGCTGATGTGATCCACATGTTGGCGTGACATGACACTGGGCGTCCGGTACGTACTGTCACTGTCCAGGTTATCGTCTGAGCTCCACCAGCCCGCCACCCCGGAGCGCTGCTTACTGCTGCTGTCTGATGACTTACGCTCTTTGCTCTTGCTGCGCTTGCTGTGTTTGTGGTGTCCTTGGTAGTGATGATGGTGGTGGTGGGAGCCTTCCCGGTGCGAGTCTCCCTTGGTTCCGTTCATCTTGGACGAGCCCTCCAGGGAGTGGGACTTGGTGAAGAGCTTCTGGACTGAGTGTACCAGGTGTCGGATCCTCCCAGGGCTCTCGTTGCGGTGCTCCGTAGTGGTGGTGGATGCCCTCTGGTACTGCAATGTGTGGAAGCCATCACGGTGTAACGGAAGCTGCTTCTCAAACTGGTCCAGCAGGTTGGCTGGGATTCTGTTCATCTTACCGCTACCGCCATGCGATGAGCCACACTCATCTCGATCCCGTGATCCACAGCCAACACCTCCTCCTTCTCCTCCTTTACTACCACCGTCCCGCGACCCGCTGCTGTCGTGGTGGGAGCTGTAGTGCATCCTGGGAAAGGTACTGCTGGAGATGGAGTGGTCTGTGTTGGCCATAGAGACTGGCATCGCCATGCACTCAGAGTGGATGGAGCTACGGGGGGAGCAGCGGTGGTGCTCCATGAGACAGCTCTCTGTGGGGCTGAGGAGGTATGAGGGGGTGCGGGACTCATGGTGGTCCAGGGAGTGGTCGCAGTCGGCCAGGCCGCAGGTGTGAGCTGAGGTGATCTGGAGCTGGCTGGGCCGGCCACCCGATAGAGCCTTCATGTTCCTGGGTGGAGGAGGGGAGTAGCTGTCTTCATCGAAGTGCTGAGAAGGAGACCATGAATACTGCTGGTCTGTGTGTGAGAGAGAGAGAGAGAGAGAGAGAGAGAGAGAGAGAGAGAGAGAGAGAGAGAGAGAGAGAGAGAGAGAGAGAGAGAGAGAGAGAGAGAGAGAGAGAGAGAGAGAGAGAGAGAGAGAGAGAGAGAGAGAGAGAGAGAGAGAGAGAGGTAGAGGTAGAGGTAGAGGTAGAGGTAGAGGTAGAGGTAGAGGTAGAGGTGGAGAGGTAGAGAGAGAGAGCAACATATGCTGTGTAAATAGCTAAGAACAAATAACCTTCAGCAGTTGCAACAATCAAAACCCATGATCAAATCAGCTGCTTATCAAATGCCATTGTCACTACAGCAGCACAATGTAGTCAGTCACCTAGAACAACAAAGTGGAAAAAGAGAAAGTAAGATCACAAAATGGCACAGTCCCACAAACCTTTTATTCTCTACTCCCTCCCTCGCTTGTCTGTCTGTTGGTGCCAGGCTGCGAGGCGAGGCATGGCGAGGGAAGGGGGACAGGTAGCAGCTAGTGTTGCCATTTATCCATTGCAAAGTGAAATAATAGCCTATCATTTTGGAGCGGGGGTGTCATCCGTCAAAGCCTTGAGGAGAGCGCTTTGAGGTGCATCAGCGGACGAGCGTCCTTGGGAGGCGTCCTACCACCACCGCAGCCACATCACTGGATTAAAACCACATTCTCTGTGATCTGTTTCCAAGGGCAGACTGCCCAACCCACCTCTCTACCGCATTTACCTTAATCAGAGAATAGCTTTACTTTATTTCGACAACCCACTACCATTCTTTCACTCTAGTTACACATACCCTCTCCTTGAATAAAACAGACACAAGGGGATGACCAGACAAAGACTGCAGAGACTACTAATGGAATAGTAGTATTTTAATGTTTAGGGGATAGTGGGGTAAGTTGAGCCACCCTTGTTTCTACATTTAAATTAGAGTTACATTCTAAGAAACACAACATTTATAATTTCACCAAATATTTAGGAAGCGGTCATAATTTCATGGAGTCTGAAGGATAAAACCACATGGAAAAAGTGATACGCAAGTTAGGTCCAAGAAATGTATTTTCAACAAGTCAAATGAATGTATTGTGTTACAGGTTTCATGATGCTTGTATCTAAACCAAAGTAGATAATGTTAAGATTGTTCTACACATCAGTTGCAGTCTCTATAAGCTTCAATTTGGTTCTTAACCTTGCATGAAAGTACATCATTGTAGCTACTTTCTGAAGGCATTGTAGTCCCTTCAGAAAGTATTCCGACCTCTTGACTTTTTCCACATTTTGTTACGTTACAGCCTTATACCAAAATAAATAAAATAGTTTTTTCCCCTCATCAATCTACACACAGTACCCCATGATGATAAAGCAAAAACAGGTTTTTCTTTTTTTGACTTGTATGTGGACTAATATAGTCAGAATGTTTGCCTTGCGGTAAGTTCAGCCAACGGCCATGAGGTAAGTTGAGCCAATGGTTGAGTCAATGGCAAGTTGAGCAAATGTAAGTGTATTCTTCCCAGGCATAATGCAAGGCATTATCGCTGGGATATGAGGCCTGGCCTATGTTAAAAGTTTTTAAAAATGGTACAAAGTGTTTGTTAAGTGTTAAGCCTGTGTTAAAAGATGCTTACAATTATTAAAAGTCGAAAATCAATTGTGATTGTGTTGAATTGTGTTTGGGGAATAAAGATAGATATGATTTTAAAAAGGTAGTGGTAATATTTCATTCAGTAAAGAATGAAATATTACTTAACTTGCCCTGTCCCACAGCTCAACGTACCCCAAGAGACCACTTTATTTTGGACAAGATTTGTTTTCTAAACTGCAATATTTACATGAATTCTGATTATTTCCAGACAACATCTTGAAATATATGTAGATATCTTTGTTAAAGAGAATACTAAACAGTCATCACGAGCTGAACTCCGCCCAGTACCTTGCCATGAACCTTAGACACTGTCACTAGCTGGCTACCAGCGGGTACACTACCCTGCACCTTAGACTGTTGCCCTATGTACATCGAGTCATTGAACACTGGTCACTTTAATAATGTTTACATACAGTTTTACCACTTTACAGTATATGTATACTGAACAAAAATATAAACGCAACATGCAAAAATGTCTAAGATTTTACTGAGTTACAGTTCATATAAGGATATCAGTCAATTTAAATAAATTCATTAGGACCTAATCTATGAATTTCAAATGACTGGGAGTACAGATATACATCTTTTGGTCACATATACCTTGAAAAAAAAAGTCAGTATCTGGCGTGGATCAGAAAACCAGTCAGTATCTGATGTGATCACCATTTGCCTCATGCATCGCGACACATCTCCTTCGCATAGAGTTGATCAGGCTGTTGATTGTGGCCTCTGGAATGTTGTCCCACTCCTCTTCAATGGCTGTGCGAAGTTGCTGGATATTGGTGGGAACTGGAACACAGAGTAGTAAACATCAATCCAGAGCATCCCAAACATGCTCAATGGTTGACATGGCTGGTGAGTATGCAGGCCATGGAAAAACTGGGCCATTTTCAGCTTCCAGGAATTGTGTACAGATTCTTGCGACATGGGGCTGTGTATTATCATGCTGAAACATGAGGTGATGGCAGAGGATAAATGGGTGATGGCAGAGGACAACGGGCCTCAGGATCTCATCACGGTATCTCTGTGCATTCAAATTGCCATTGATAAAATGCAATTGTGTTTGTTGTCCGTAGTTTATGCCTACCTCTCGCCCACACGACGACATACACGTGGTCTGCGATTGTGAGACCGGTTGGACGTACTGGCAAATTCTCTAAAATGATGTTGGAGGCGGCTTATGGTAGAGAAATTAAGCTCTGGTGGACATTCCTGGATTCAGCATGCCAATCACAAAAACTGAGACATCTGTGGCATTGTGTTGTGTGACAAAACGGCATATTTTAGAGTGACCTTGCATTGTCCCCAGCACAAGGTGCACCTGTTTAATGATCATGCTGTTTAATCAGCTTTTTGATATGACACACCTGTCAGGTGGATTGATTATCTTGGCAAAGGAGAAATGCTCAATAACAGTGACGTAAACAAATTTGTGCACAATATTTTTGAGAAATATGCTTTTTCTGTGTCTGGAAAATGTCTGAGATCTTTAATTTCAGCTCATGAAACATGAGAACAACACTTACCATGTTGCTTTTATATTGTTGTTCACTGTATTCTAGTCATGGCTCATCCTATATAAGTACTGCTGTACACACCTTTTCTAGTCATATACTGTCCATACTCGACACCATTATATACATATATATATATACACTACCGGTCAAAAGTTTTAGAACACCTACTCATTCAATTGTTTTTCTTTATTTTTACTATTTTCTACATTGAACCTGGGGCAGCAGGTAGCCTAGTGGTTAGATGAGGTAGGTACCTTCATGAGGTAGTCACCTGGAATGCATTTCAATTAACAGGTGTGCCTTGTTAAAAGTTAATCTGTGAAATGTATTTCATTCTTAATGCGTTTGAGCCAATCAGTTGTGTTGTGACAAGGTAGGGGGGTATACAGAAGATAGCCCTATTTGGTAAAATACCAAGTCCATATTATGGCAAGAACAGCTCAAATAAGCAAAGAGAAACAACAGTCCATCATTACTTTAAGACATGAAGGTCAGTCAATCCGGAATATTTCAAGAACAAGAAGCTTCTTCAAGTGCAGTCGCAAAAACCATTAAGCTCTATGATGAAACTGGCTCTCATGTGGACCGCAAAGGAAAGGAAGAACTAGAGTTACCTCTGGTTGAGGATAAGTTCATTATAGTTAAGTACACCTCAGATTGCAGCCCAAATAAATGCTTCACAGAGTTCAAGTAACAGACATATCTTAACATCAACTGTTCAGAGGAAACTGTGGGAATCAGGCCTTCATGGTTGAATTGCTGCAAAGAAACAACTACTAAAGGACACCAATAATAAGAAGAGATTTGCTTGGACCAAGAAACACAAGCAATGGAAATTATACTGGTGTAAATGTGTCCTTTGGTCTGATGAGTCCAAGTTCGAGATTTTTGGTTCCAACTGCTGTGTGTTTGTGAGACGCAGAGTAGGTGAATGGATGATCTCCGCATGTGTGGTTCACACCGTGAAGCATGGAGGTGTGATGGTGTGTTTTTTTTGTTGCTGTGACACTGTCTGTGATTTATATAGAATTCAAGGCACACATAATCAGCATGACTTCCACAGCATTCTGCAGCGATAAACCATCCCATCTGGTTTGTGCTTAGTGGGACTATCATTTGTTTTTCAACAGGACAATGACCCAAAACACACCTCCAGGCTGTGTAAGGGCTATATGACAAAGAAGGAGAGTGATGAAGTGCTGCATCAGATGAGTTGGCCTCAGAAATCACCCGACCTCAACCCAATTGAGATGGTTTGGGATGAGTTGGACCGCAGAGTGAAGGAAAAGCAGCCAACAAGTGCTAAGCACATGTGGGAACTCCTTTAAGACTGTTGGTAAAGCATTCCTCATGAAGCTAGTTGAGAGAATGCCAAGAGCGTGCAAAGCTGCCATCAAGGCAAAGGGTGGCTTTGAAGAACTCAAATATAAAATATATTTTGATTTGTTTAACCCTTATTTGGTTACTACATGATTCCATATTTGTTTTTTCATAGTATTGATGTCTTCACCATTATTCTACAATGTAGAATAGTAAAAATAAAGAAAAACCCTTGAATGAGTAGGTGTGTCCAAACTTTTGACAGGTACTGTATATAAAAACAGTCTACTGCCCCACATGAAAAATTGTAAATACTACAGTATTATCCGCAACAAAAACACTGTTGTAAATACTACAGTAGTGTCTGCAGAAACACTACTTTGCTTGTCACGCCCTGATCTGTTTCAACTGTCCTTGTGCTTGTCTCCACCCCCTCCAGGTGTCGCCCATCTTCCCCATTATACCCTATGTTTTCTGTCTGTCTGTGCGAGTTCGTTTTGTTCCTCAAACCTACCAGTGTTTTCCCCCTTGCTCCTACTTTGTCTATTTTCCTTTGTTCTATTTTTCCCAGTTTTGTCGTATCTGCCTGCCCTGACCCTGAGCCTGCCTGTTGTCCTTTATCCTCTACTCTGGATTACCGACCTCTGCCTGCCCTGACCCTGAGCCTGACTGTTGTCCTTTACCTTCTACTCTGGATTACCGACCTCTGCCTGCCCTGACCCTGAGCCTGCCTGTCGTCCTTTACCCTCTACTCTGGATTACCGACCTCTGCCTGCCCTGACCCTGAGCCTGCCTGTCGTCCTTTACCCTCTACTCTGGATTACCGACCTCTGCCTGCCCTGACCCTGAGCCTGACTGTTGTCCTTTACCCTCTACTCTGGATTACCGACCTCTGCCTGCCCTGACCCTGAGCCTGCCTGTCGTCCTTTACCCTCTACTCTGGATTACCGACCTCTGCCTGCCCTGACCCTGAGCCTGCCTGTTGTCCTTTACCCTCTACTCTGGATTACCGACCTCTGCCTGCCCTGACCCTGAGCCTGCCTGTTGTCCTTTACCCTCTACTCTGGATTACCGACCTCTGCCTGCCCTGACCCTGAGCCTGCCTGTCGTCCTTTACCCTCTACTCTGGATTACCGACCTCTGCCTGCCCTGACCCTGAGCCTGCCTGTCGTCCTTTACCCTCTACTCTGGATTACCGACCTCTGCCTGCCCTGACCCTGAGCCTGCCTGCCGTCCTTTACCCTCTACACTGGATTACCGACCTCTGCCTGCCCTGACCCTGAGCCTGCCTGTCGTCCTGTACCTTTGCCTTCCCGTGTTTGAATTAATAAACTTTAGTTACTTCGACACTGTCTGCACCTGGGTCTTACCTTCAAACGTGATAACACTATTTGCATAAAGCCTGCCTATTTCCCTCCCTCACATCCCAATTTGTGCCACCCATAAGTGCGAAACTACATGCCAAGTATAGACCTATTGTGTTGCATGTTATAGAGAAGAGAAGATGCTCTGAACTATACGTTCAGATGCCACGTCTACTTACATACAGGTTATGGAAAAATTGCTTTTTTAGTATTTCTCCAGTAGGTTTCATCAAGGAGAAAACCTCCACTTCTATGCAAAATATAATAAAACAAAAACTATAGTAAATACTACAGTAATCTCTGTAAAAACACTACAGTAAATACCACACTTCATTACAGTCTGCAAAAACACTACAGTAAACACTAAAATACAACAATTCTCAAACACACTACATGAATTACTATAGTATATACTACAGTTTTCTTTTACTACAGTATTTATACTATAGGTATAGGTAAGTACTACAGTGTTGTTGCAGACTGCAGTATACTACAGTGAATACTACAGTGATGTCCGCAAAACCACTATATAGTAATTCTACAGCATTTGGACCATAGTATAATTTAGTATTTTTTATATGGGGCTACAGCAATGGCAGCTCAATCGTGAAATGATGATACAATGTTGTCTGAAGTTGTGCCACTGCCAAATTGCATTGTCTGCAAGGCCTTCTCTCAACTCAGAAGATTGACCATTCCACGAAGAAGACAAGTTGAGACAAGTTGAATAAATTATCCGCCAGCACAATTTTAGCATTTCCCAGGATTATACCCCAGTGACAGACTCATCCCATCTCTCTCTCTCTCTGTCTCTCCCTCTCTCTCTGTCTATCATTCTCTCTCTGTCTCCCTTTCTCCCTCTCTCTCTCTGTCTTTCTGTCTGTCTGTCTCTTTTTCTCTCTCTCTCAGACTGGTTTCTCTGTAAAAGGAATGGAGGATTCTGAAAGTGACGCCTACACCATTTAATATTTATACGAGACTCTGTTCTCTATGAACAAGCATCCGTCCAGCAAAGGCTCTCCAAACACAGGTGAGTATCTGTCATCATTCAGCAGAAACAGAGAATACATTTTGTTTAAGCCCTAGTACCAGTGGCTTCTGCCTCGGTCTCAGAGGCTGAATGATGAATAATGCAGCAAAGGCTGATGTTTCAGAGAAGCTAGGATGCTCTGAATTAAAATGGCCTATAGAATCTTACGTTTGAACAGAAATACCTGGGCTGTGGTCACTAGGCACATAACTGGAGAAACCATTTTGAAATGGAGGAGGTAGCTAAGGTATAATAAACCTGTCCAATTACAGCATTTATTTATTTTCCATTTCAAAACTGTTTCAACATTTCGTGTCTATTAAACACGACCCAAGTCTCCAGATGTGGAGAGAAGCATCTTGGCACAGAGCCATTGGTCCAATTGGTCCCTAAGTGATCTATGCTGGAGTCAGAGGAAGGGCCTCATATATTAAGGGCTCCAGTACGTAGCCTACACTATGCACAGAGTATAAATAAAGGTGGTTTTGCTCCTGTTATTACATTACCATTTAAATAGCATTATATCTGCTAGAGTAACTGACTGGCACACACACCTCCCCTCATTTAGCCTGGAACAGGACTTGAAAACAAACTTAAAAACATCATAATAGAGCCAGGAGCAGACTACAGCGCATAAGGCCCACGACCTTCAGATTTGGCAATATCATTGTACCTCAGTGTTATGTAATACATCAATACAGGGCCAATACAGGGCCATACAGGGCCAATACTGGGCCAATACAGGGCCAATAAAGGGAGCACTAGGCATCAGAGCAGTATATAATCTCTTCACCAATAAATACCATAAACACAGGCGTACAAAGTAGGCTTTAGGTTGAGAACACTTGACAATAACAGGAGCAACAGCTAGCTATGAGAACAACATCTCATCCAGGAAAAGAAGCACCCTTTCTAAGAAAAGCAAATCGATAGAGCAGTTTAATTATCCATCACCCAAAGGTTAAACACACTCTCCCCGGAAATACTGGCCTTTCATCACTAAGGGGGGAATTGTGTCCTAACACCCAGGGGATAAGCGCTGGTCCAGGCGATGGTCCAGGCGATGGTCCATGCCAGGGATTGGCAACTGGTGGCTTGAAGGCCCTCGGATCAAACCCCCCAGTCAACTTACTGCCAGATAGAATAGCAGAAAACGCAAGGTGGACTTCTAAATTTGGTTGTGCATCAACAGTTTTCCTCTTGCTAGTCAGTCAATTAGCCTATGTCAGCAAATTTGTTTGCTTGTTATCATGGTTGAATTACCGGCCGGGGGGCCCCCTTTGAGTTTCTAAATCATTGTCACTTAGATATATGATATTAAAACTGCAAACATTTATTTCCAATCTATGGCAAAATGTGTAGAATTGCAGGAAATGAACTGTAAAACAGCTAATTTTCCTCTCAGCCCCATGGCAAAATGAGTAGAATTGCATGAAATTAGTTATAAAATAGCAAAATCTTCTCTCTCTTCTCAAACTTGCTTTAAAAATGGCAACATTTTTTCTCCACTGTCAAGAGCGGGGCCAATCAAATCTTTGCTCGCTATGCAGCCCTTCATGATGAGCTCAGATTTTTTGTGAGCCCCATCCCCATCAAAGTTGCACATTCCTGGTGCAGGCTATTAGATTGGAGTGAGAGCCGATAAACAGCTGCACGGCCAGGGCAGAAGAGCTGTGATGGCCAGAGCCTGATTATCTACACTCGCCTCTCCCCTCACAGATGCTCAGGTCAATCTGTTAGACAGCCAGGGATCCGACAGACAATCTTTTTCACTGACACGGCTTGACCGCCCTCTCCAGCCCATCCCAACGCCCCGTGACAGAAAACATTATGAGGCCTTTCACAAGCAGAAAGAGAGAGAGGTCTGGAAGGTAATAAGTGGAAAGAGAGGAGAAAGCAAAAGGCTCTGGGAGAATATGTGGGGTTGTGGAGGTGCTGAGTCAGCTTGTCACAGATCATACAGACGACAGGTCTACTTTCTGAATGCAGCCCAGCCGGGGGGGGGGGGGGGGTCAAATCAAAAAGGCAGTTCTCACACTAATCAATGACATGATATAGGGTCTCTGTCAAGTCAACCTCTGCTGCAGACATGACTGTGCTTCTCAAACAGAAACACTTACTGAGGTACTGTTAGTTACTTATGTGATAATTAACTAATATGATTTAAGATAATTATTTCAATTGTTGATGCTTAATAGAGTGCTGAATATGAAAACATAAATATGATGACAGTCGTTATTCATTTCAACTACATATTACACATTTGATATTCTTTACCATCTTCTGCAGTACTTTCTACTTCAGCAGAGAGAGAGAGAGAGAGAGAGAGAGAGAGAGAGAGAGAGAGAGAGAGAGAGAGAGAGAGAGAGAGAGAGAGAGAGAGAGAGAGAGAGAGAGAGAGAGAGAGAGAGAGAGAGAGAGAGAGAGAGAGAGAGAGAGAGAGAGAGAGAGAGAGAGAGAGAGAACATTGTTGGGTGGGTGTTGCACTGTGTTGGCTGGATGTGCCGGAGCCTGAGGCACATCCTGTTGCTCTGCCCATTGTGTTGTGTCGGTCCACAGAGCTGCCAGCTCAGTGAGGATGTGAGTGAAGACAGATAGCCAGCCACAGCCTGCTGGGCCTGAACAGCGTGCTGGAGCAATCAGAGCAGCACCCCACCATCTCTGGGTTAGCAGCACTGGGGCTAGAGCTAGATTAGACCAGAGGTACTGCTACCGCTGCTAATGCTGTTACTGCCGCAGTGGGCTTTTTTAGTGGGAAGAGAGGAGCTGCATAACAGAACATCAATGAGTAGAGAGAGAGTGCGAGGGAAAGTGAGGGTGTGTGAGAGAGAAACTATGTATGAGAGAGAGAGAGAGAGAGAGAGAGAGAGAGAGAGAGAGAGAGAGAGAGAGAGAGAGAGAGAGAGAGAGAGAGAGAGAGAGAGAGAGAGAGAGAGAGAGAGAGAGAGGAAAAGAAGATACACATTTGTGAGAGACTGAGAGTCTAAGAAGACAGCCTTTGTATAGCCAATGTGGCCCATAATCCTGCCATGGCCACCTAACACACAAACCTATAAGACCTTTCACCATTAATCCCTCCAAAAGAGATTAGGTCCAGAGTCCCTGAGTAAAATTTCCCTTTTTCGCTTTCCAACAATCTCCTTCCATTTTCCAGAAGAACTACACAGTCAGGAGCCAAGGGGACTCTTACTTTCCTTTCCTACCATGAGATTAATTTAGCCAGATAAACAGGGCAGCAGAATGCTTGAATACTTATCAGTGGCGCAGCGAATTAGCAGCGTAATGAAGAAGCCATCGTCTTATCGGTGCTGTGCTCAGTGATCTGCGGTATGGAACTGTCCTTCTATATGTCAGTCAAACAGGGAGCAGAATGAAGGGGAACCACATCTCTGAAGTGACAGAAGCACTGTTCCTCTTCAACTACTCCTTCTATGGAATAGAGAAAAGAGTCTCCATTTTGATATCATGACTAAACCCTCCAAACCTCTCACTGTAGCCATAGAAACTGGTATCTTTTATCACAGGAAAACATGAGGAAAGATCCTGTCTCTGAAAGCCCACTTCAGGATCAGGATGTCCAGCTGAACACTCCAATTCCATCACAGCAAAATCCCTGTTCACCTGTTCCACCACACTTCTCACATCCACCACATTGAAAACCCAGCTCTAATGTGATGCTTCACTCTCTCTGTTTATCTCTCTCTACCTCTCCCCGTCTCTCTCTCTATCGCTCTCTCTCCTGGGTGTAACGGTAATGACTTGGGAGATTGAGGTGATACAGGCAGTCGGGTTCAGATCCTTGTCTACTTTTCAAAGTAAACCAAAACATTAGAAGCACAAAGCCAATCAGCATGTTAAATGATTTGTTGTGATGTTAATCTGAGCTGTACAGCTCCTGTGCTGATTATACCTGGTAGAAGCAATTGCCACATATCTCAGTAAATTATGTTCTGTATCGAAAGCATGGAAGAGGATAAAGAGAGCTCCACTTTTTTCTATTTCAAATTCAACTCCTAATTCAATTCATGATTGTTCAATTTATTTGCATGAATGGATGGTCGTGATTGGGAGACTAGTGTTCAGCACTGGATAATTAACACAGTGCACATGCACATGCACACACGCACAAAGACTCACACAAACTCACACAAACAGTTTGAAAAGGTTGCTGTTGGCTCCAGGGGGAGATGGACCCAACACAGCCGACAGTAAAATGTATACTGAACGAAAATATCATCGCAACATGCAACAATTTCAGATTTAACTGAATTGCATTTCATATAATGAAGTCAGTCAATTTAAATATATTCATTACGTCCTAATCTATGGATTTCACATGACTGGGAATACAGATGTGCATCTTTTGGTCACATATACCTTATATGTGACCATATACCTGAAACCGGGATATACCACATATACCGTTTGTTTGTGGTCCCGTGTGGCTCAGTTGGTAGAGCATGGTGCTTGCAACGCCATTGTTGTGGGTTCAATTCCCACAGGGGGACCAGGGTTCAATTCCCACGGGGGGACCAGGATGAATATGTATGAACTTTCCAATTTGTAAGTCGCTCTGGATAAGAGCGTCTGCTAAATGACTTAAATGTAAAAAGGTAGGGGTGTGGATCAGAAAACCAGTCAGTATCTGGTGTGACCACCATTTGCCTCATGCAGCGTCTCCTTCACACAGAGTTGATCAGGCTGTTGATTGTGGACTGTTGTCCCACTCCCCTTCAATGGCTGTGCGAAGTTGCTAAATATTGGCGGGAACTGGAACATGATGTCGTACACGTCGATCCAGAGCATCCCAAACATGCTCAATGGTTGACAGAACTGGTCCATTTTCAGCTTCCAGGAATTGTGTACAGATCCTTGAGACATGGGGCAGTGCATTATCATGCTGAAACATGAGGTGACGGCAGTGGAGGAATGGCACAACAATGGGCCTCAGGATCTCGTCACGGTATCTCTGTGCATTCAAATTGCCATCAATAAAATGCAATTGTGTTCATTGTCCGTAGCTTATGCCTGCCCATACCATAACCCCTCCGCCACCATGGGGAACTCTGTTCACAACGTTGACAACAGAGAACAGCTCTCCCACACAACGCCATACACGCTGTCTGCCATCTGTCCGGTACAGTTGAAACCGGGATTAATCCGTGAAGAGCACACTTCTCCAGCATGCCAGTGGCCATCGAAGGTGAGTATTTGCCCACTGAAGTTGGTCACGATTCCAAACTGCAGTCAGGTCAAGACCATGGTGAGGATGGTGAGCACGCAGATGAGCTTCCCTGAGACGATTTCTGACAGTTTGTGCAGAAATGATTTGATTGTATAATCCCACAGTTTCATCAACTGCCCGGGTGGCTGGTCTCAGACAATCTCGCAGGTGAAGACGTCGGATGTGGATGTCCTGGCCTGGCGTGGTTTGACATGTTCTGCATTTGTGAGGCCGGTTGGACGTACTGCCAAATTCTCTAAAACAATGTTGGGGGTGGCTTATGGTAGAGAAATAAACATGAAATGATCTGGCAACAGCTCTGGTGGACATTCCTTCAGTCATCATGCCAATTTGCACACTCCTTCAAAACTTAAGACATCTATGGCATTGAGTTTTGTGACAAAACTGCACATTTTAGAGTGGCCTTTTATTGTCCCCAGTACAAGATCATGCTGTTTAATCAGTTTCTTGATATGCCACACCTGTCAGGTGGATGGATTATCTTGGTAAAGGAGAAATGCTCACTAACAGGGATGTAAACAAATTTGTGGACAACATTTGAGAAATAAGCTTTTTGGTGCTTATGGAACATTTCCAGGATTTTTATTTCAGCTCATGAAACATGGGACCAACACTTTACATGTTGTGTTTATATTTTTGTTCAGTGTAATTAGTGTAAGTGGCTGTTTCAGAGGCAGTGAAATGAAAGGACTGCTATTGACCCTGGCCCTGAAAACACTTACAACGCAGCCAACAAAGGACTACTCCCTGCCGCTGGATGACCAAAATGTTCAGAACTGAAAATGGGACTTGATGAGAGTGTACTGATAACCTTGTTGAGCTGTATGGGATTACAAGGATCTACTGACTACAATGATGTGACAGTTCTTTATCACATCTAAAACATAGTTATCACTGTTCAGTAACCCCTGAAATGTTGTATATGACTGAGAGAAAAAGTGGTTTGTTAGAGCTAGTAAAGGTCATGTATCAGATAGGTACTCAGGCCAGGCAGTCAGCATCTATATAGGGCCCTTTGAATAGAGCCACACACAGCCTGTAAGTCTCTAGGTTCCATCTCTAGTAACTCACTAAAGCCACATGATTCAACTAATCATTCAATGGACTGAGCTGATTTAGTTTCCCTCCCCAGGACATGCAGTGGTGATAGAATGGGGGGAGAGCTGGGAAACCTGGCATCTCCTGGAGGACCAGGACTGGATCTGATAAAAGTTTGCTTTTGGGCCAAAAGGTTTTCCTGAAAGGTTTTTCCTTTTGTGTTTGATCTATGTTCCTCGTGGAGCAAAATGGTATAAGACAGGTCAGTTGAGTCAGAGTTTTTCCTGGTAAGGTGATATGGTCAGGAAAAACACCTATCACGTTTCTGTCCTTTCCCACAAGGGGAACACCAATGAACACAGACAGCTAGCTGCAATGTTCCTGTTACATAGATGGGAGGGTGATAGGGGAAGGAGCTCCATGGGTAGAGTTGGCCGGGTGTCGAGTATTACATTTATACTCCTGTTATCAACAGCGGTATGGAAATCAACTCTTCAACATGTATCATTATTACGGTCCCTCCTCTCTCCCCACATCCATCAATGATTTATCTCTTCTTCTGTCCTTATCCATTCCCCCACTTCTCTCTCTCTGAAGGACGCATTTTACAGGTGCAGTCTCAACAGGCTCAGCTTGAACCCTGGTGAGGTGAACAAAAATACTACTCCATGTCAGGCCACTTAGTGAGAGTATGAGAGACATGGAGTGTAGAGTGTGTGTGTGTGTGTGTGTGTGTGTGTGTGTGTGTGTGTGTGTGTGTGTGTGTGTGTGTGTGTGTGTGTGTGTGTGTGTGTGTGTGTGTGTGTGTGTGTGTGTGTGCGTGCGTGCGTGCGTGCGTGCGTGCGTGCGTGCGTGCGTGCGTGTGTGTGTGTGTGTGTGTCGCGTATGACTATGAGAGGAGAGAGAGAAAGTAGGGGGTGAGAGTGGGACCAACGAGAGAGGGTGAGGGAGATACACAAGGAGAAAAACAAAGACAGTCTGAGCCACTGCCACAACAGCTAGCTCCCTCCACAATGCTGTAACCCAGCCCCTCAGAGAGAGAGGTGGAGGAGCGGTGGAGGAGCGGCAATAATCCAGCCATCATCCATCCCACCGAGGCCCCCCATCAGCCGTGGCTCACACACACACACACACACACACACACACACACACACACACACACACACACACACACACACACACACACACACACACACACACACACACACACACACACACACACACACACACACACACACACACACACACTTGTCACTCCTCACAGCCCTGAGTTAGGGTTGCTTAGTAACAGAAGGTTAATGACAACATAGATCTCAGTGTTAGTCGGTGCCTGAAGCCACAACACAGAGAAATGTCACAATTACAGTCACAGTGAGGCGAGGTGAAGTGACACACTTTAGGACTCCATCACTTCACAGGTGTGAGATGTCTCAAAGACATGTGTCCTTGTTGGTGTTGCCTTCACAGTATGGCTCTCTCTTGCAATGGAGTTAGCTACACAACAGTGGACAATTTGCTGGCTAGGGTTTTCAGCATTGCGTTTATTGCAAGCCTGAATGAACAACATATATTAACCATAAGAACCATATTTTGCAAAGCCCATTAAGATACCTGGCAGCCACATATTGCCATCTCTCAGAGTATCATTATAATTTACTAGGACTGACTCAACCCAAGGATAAACTACTCATCTGCAAAAGGACTACTGCAATGTTCTGAGAAAACCTGTGCTCGTAAATTTGGCGGGTATGAAATATTTGTATATATTTCGAGAGAATGATACTCTTTTACAACCTCATATCAACAAAGTCAGAGAGTTTATTACGGCAACATTCAACGACTCAGTGGCCCCTTTCAAATACACACCATCATCCTACTTTGGCTTCAGAGTTAACATAGGATAATAATCAACGTTAGCATCCCGCCATCTCTGTCGGCCAAGGACACTTTGACGACCTCCCAGACATTACCACATAATGTTTCTAGAGACATCTGTCCAATGACTGTCACAGAGCCATCATCAGCCACTGTGGATAACACTGCATCAGACTGACGATATACGTGTCTGTTCTGACAGCGATTGTGTACGTCATGCTTCTGTTGTCTATATGGGATCAGCATCATCAGAATTAGAGTTGGAGGGTCTAATATTGTAGCATCTCCTGGTCTTCTATTGGAGTCAATTAAAGTCCTTGTGACATCATTGGCAGCCTGATTAGCATATTTACCACTATAGGTCCCCAGGGAAGCAGCTGCCTCGTCACATCACACTGCATCACACAGCCTTGTGATTGCCCTCTAATGGTTGTCCTTCAGACGAAACCTTTGAAACGACACTTTCATATGTACACACTGCAAATTAATCAGATTAGGCCTCCAACTTTTTTCCTTAATTGACCAAATCATCATCATTAAAACACCACTGTTGATAATGCAGAGAGGAGCTAATTAATGGATTCCCCATACTCATTAGGAGGATAACATAATGCTAAACATTACAAAATCTAATATTTATAATTTGCAGGTGTGTGTATCAGTAAAACCCATAGAGAATTCAGAATGGACAAATCTTTATGTGTGTATCGATAATCTAACTTTAATGACATGCAGAAAGTCGTTGTGTAGTATGTGTCTGTGTTTGTGCGTGCATGCATGTGTTTCCTGATTCACGATCGTCATGGTGATCTCATCTCAGAGGAGAGGTAGATGAATTGGTGCGGCAGAATTAATTCAGGACGAGAAGTGAGCAGAGGCATGGTTATGATGGACTAATGTTGTTTTGCTTGAACTAACAGGGAATATATGAAACACGCTGCAAATCTGTTTCACTCGCTGGTACATTTAATACAATTTAATACCTAATTATGTTTCACTTGTCATAGTTTATGCTGCTTGGATTTGAACAATGTGAGGTGGAGATTTAATTGATGTCAGCCCCTTGCTCAGTGCTTAGAATGTTAATGGCTATGTTTGGTGTATTAGATAGCTGCTAGACAATAACTCATGAACTTCTCTCTTCCCCCCCAACAACTTTAGCGTGCATCATCATCTTTTCTCAGCTCTAGGCTTCCATTGCTGTCACAGAATAATATAAGCAGAAAACACCGGAAGAAGAATGAACACAGTGAATTACTGGAATGTTTGTTTATGTGAATTAATCCCAGAAGGGATGGGTTGAAAACTGGCGATTTTACACAAAAATAATCATTCATTAATTAATTCATAAGCAGCTTAAAGGCAAATCATTGATTACACATGTGTCTCTATTACATTTACAGGGGTTGAACAGGCCTGAGGATATACTGTATGAGAATATAAAACAAACAAATGGTTTGAAATGTAATTCAAGTATTTATTTTTTCTTAGTCCCCTGACATTGATGACATGTTCTGTGAAGTCATGTGACTACTGGCCCTCGGGGTCCCTAAGGTCGATCCCAAAGGTAATAAAGGACTTGACCTCTTCTAGCACTTTACTAATTCCTTCTCCTGACTCCCCAATTCATATAAGTTACATAACCAACCTAAACCTATCCCCAGCGGGCCATTTATATACTCTTTAGGAGCAGCAGCTTGAGCCTCAGCTCTCCAGTCCTCAGGAGAAATTTAGAGAATGCTCTAATCAATCACATCTCTGCATCAGAGGGGAGAGGAGGAGAGGATGGAGGGCCAAAGGGAGGAGGACTCCCACCCTTCTATTTTCATAAAAAAAGGTGCTATCTAGAACCTAAAAGGGTTCTTCAGCTGTCCCCACAGGAGAACCCTTTGAAGAACCCTTTTTGGTTCCAGGTAGAACCCTTTTAGGTTCCATGAAAAACCCTTTCCACACAGGGTTCTACATGGAACACAAAAGGGTTCTACCTGGAAACAAACCCGGGTTCTACGTGGAAACAAAATAGGTTATCCTATGGGGACAGCCGAAGAACAATTTTGGAACCCTTTTTTCTAAGAGTGTACAACACTGATATGGGAAACATCCAGTCCCCCAGAGTGCAGTGCCATAGCAATATGGAGGTGGAATCCCTGGTTAACTCATACAAGGCATTGTCAAACTCAATGAAGGCACTGAAAAATGAAAATTCAAGCCTTCTATATGAGATAGAAACACAAGGTGTAGGAGGGAGATTTTCCTTCCTCTAGTCATTCCTGTGCTGCATTGATCAAAATACAGCCTAACTTCTAGCAGAGCTGCAGCGCTGCAGTCTGAGCTCCCTTTTGATTCACCCTCCCACTCCTTCCCACGGCTGGTTTTGCTGGGCTAGACAGCGGCAGGGGACTCAATGCAAACACACTCTCTCAGTAGGAGCTGGTTTGGTAGAAATACTGTATGTTCCTCCATGCATTCAAATCAAATCAAATTGTATTTGTCACATGCGCCGAATGCAACAGGTTTAGACCTTACTGTGAAATGCTTACTGGCAAGCCCTTAACCAAAAATACAGTTCAAGAAATAGAGTTAAGAAAATATTTACAGTAAAAAATAAAATAAAAAGTAACACAATCAAATAACAATAACGAGGCTAAATACAGGGGGTACTGGTGGCGAGTCAATGTGCGGGGTACAGGTTAGTTGAGGTAATTTGTACATGTAGGTAGTGCTAAAGTGACTATGCGTAGATAATAAACAGCGAGTAGCAATAGTGTAAAAACACTATAGTCTGGGTGGCCATTTGATTAATTGTTCAGCAGTCTTATGGCTTGAGGGTAGAAGCTGTTAACGACCCTTTTGGACCTAGACATGGCGCTCCAGTACCGCTTGCCATGTGGTAGCAAAGAGAAATGTCTATGACTTGGTGACTGGAGTCTTTGACAATTTTTTGGGCCTTCCTCTGACACCGCCTAGTATATAGGTCCTGAATGGCAGGAAGCTTGGCCCCAGTGGTGTACTGGGCCGTACGCACTACCCTTTGTAGCACCAGGCCGTGATGCAACTGGTCAGGATGCTCTCGATGGTGCAACTGTAGAACATTTTGAGGATCTTGGGACCAATACCAAATCTTTTCAGTCTCCTGAGGGGGAAAGGTGTTGTCGTGCCCTCTTCACAACTGTCTTGGTGTGTTTGGACCATGATAGTTTGTTAGTGATGTGGACACCAAGTAACTTGAAACTCTCGACCCGCTCCACTACAGCCCCGTCGATGTGAATGGGGGCGTGTTCGGCCCTACTTTTCCTGTAGTCCACGATCATATCCTTTGTCTTGCTTACGTTGAGGGAGAGGTTGTTGTCCTGGCACCACACTGTCAGGTCTCTGACTTCCTCCCAATAGGCTGTCTCATCGTTGTTGGTGACCAGGCCTACCACTGTTGTCCTCAGTAAGCTTAATGATGGTGTCGGAGTCGTGCTTGGCCACGCAGTCGTGGGTGAACAGGGAGTACAGAAGGGAACTAAGCATGCACCCCTGAGGGGCCCCCGTGTTCAGGATCAGTGTGACAGATGTGTTTTTGCCTACCCTTACCACCTGGGAGCAGCCCATCAAGAAGTCTAGGATCCAGTTGCAGAGGGAGGTGTTTAGTCCCAGGGTCATTAGCTTAGTGATGAGCATTTTGGGCACTATGGTGTTAAACGCTGAGCTGTAGTCAATGAACAGCATTCTCACATAGGTGTTCCTTTTGTCCAGGTGGTAACAGGCAGTGTGATTTAGATTGTGTCATCTGTGGAGCTGTTGGGGCGGTATGCGAATTGGAGTGGGTCTAGGGGCTTCCGGGTTGATGGTGTTGATGTGAGCCATGACCAGCCTTTCAAAGTGCTATGGGGTGGTAGTAATTTAGGCAGGTGACCTTCGCTTCCTTGGGCACAGGGACTATGGTGGTCTGCTTGAAACATGTAGGTATTACAGAGTTGGTCAGGGAGAGGTTGAAAATGTCAGTGAAGACACCTGACAGTTGGTCCGGCATGCTCCGAGTACACGTCCTGGTAATCTGTCTGGCCCCGCTGCTTTGTGAATGTTGACCTGTTTAAAGGCCTTGCTCACATCGGCTACGAAGAGCATGATCACACAGTTGTCCACAGTTGCTCTCATGCATGCTTCAGTGTTGCTTGCATCGAAACGAGCATAGAAGGCATTTAGCTTGTCTGGTAGGCTCGTGTCACTGGCAGCTTGTGGCTGAGTTTCCCTTGTAATTCGTGATAGTTTGCAAACAATGCCACATCCGACGAGCATGAGATCCGGTGTAGTAGGATTCCATTTTAGTCCTTTATTGACGTTTTGCCTGATTGATTGTTCGTCGTAGGGTGTTGCGGGACTTCTTATAAGCATCCGGATTTGTGTCCTGCTCCTTGAAAGCGGCAGCTCTAGCCTTTAGCTCAGCTCGGATGTTGTCTGTAATCCATGGCTTCTGGTTAGGATATATACGTACGGTCACTGTAAGGACTACGTCGCCGATGCACTTATTTATGAAGCCAGTGACCCATGTGGTAAACTCCTCAATACCATCGGATGAATCTAGGAACATATTCCAGTCTGTGCTAGCGAAACAGTCCTGTAGCTTAGAGCCCGCTTCATCGGACCACTTCCGTATTGAGCGCATCACTGGTAGTTCCTGTTTGAGTTTTTGCTATTAAGCAGGAATTAAGAAGATGGAGTTATGGTCAGATTTGCCAAATGTAGTGCAAGGGAGGGCTTTGTATGCATCTCTGTGTGTAAAGTAGAGGTCATCTAGAGTTGCACAGGAGACATGCTAGTAGAAATGAGGTAAAACGGATTTCAGTTTCCCTGCATTAAAAAGGGTAATGGCGACTCATCTGCTTGTCGTCGCAGTCTCATTAGCTATTCGGCAAGCCGACCGCTATCTCCTCCGAGAGACAGAGATTGGGCCTGGTCCCTGACGAGCATTATGTCGCTCGCCTTCGAATAGTTGAAATTGAAGTCCTCATCCAAATCGAGTAATCACTGGTTTGATGTTCAGAAGCTCTTTTCGGTCATATGAAACGATAACCAAAACATTATGTCCCCCCAAAAATGTAATTAGCGCAAAAATACACACAATACACACAAGTGTAAAGGGATAAAGAATATGTACATAAAGGTATATGAATGAGTGATGGTACAGAACGGCATAGGCAGATGCAGTAGATGGTATAGAGTACAGTATATACATATGAGATGAGTAATGTAGGGTATATAAACATAAAGTGGCATAGTTTAAAGTGGCTAGTGATACATGTATTACATAAAGATGGAAAGATGCAGTAGATGATATAGAGTACAGTATATACATATACATATGAGATGAGTAATGTAGGGTATGTAAACATTATATTAAGTGGCATTTTTTAAAGTGGCTAGTGATACATTTTTACATACATTTCCATCAATTCCCATTATCAAAGTGGCTGGAGTTGAGTCAGTATGTTGGCAGCAGCCACTAAATGTTAGTGGTGGCTGTTTAACAGTCTGATGGTCTTGAGATAGAAGCTGTTTTTCAGTCTCTCGGTCCCTGCTTTGATGCACCTGTACTGACCTCGACCAGGCAGTGGCTCGGGTGGTTGTTGTCCTTGATGATCTTTATGGCCTTCCTGTGACATCGGGTGGTGTAGGTGTCCTGGAGGGCAGGTAGTTTGCCCCCGGTGATGCGTTGTGCAGACCTCACTACCCTCTGGAGAGCCTTACGGTTGTGGGCGGAGCAGTTTGCCGTACCAGGCGGTGATACAGCCCGACAGGATGCTCTCGATTGTGCATCTGCAGAAATTTGTGAGTGCTTTTGGTGACAGGCCGAATTTCAGTTGCCGTACCAGGCGGTGCTGCTGCGCCTTCTTCACAACGCTGTCTGTGTGGGTGGACCAATTCATTTTGTCCGTGATGTGTACGCCGAGGAACTTAAAACTTACTACCCTTTCCACTACTGTCCCGTCGATGTGGATAGGGGGGTGCTCCCTCTGCTGTTTCCTGAAGTCCACGATCATCTCCTTTGTTTTGTTGACGTTGAGTATGAGGTTATTTTCCTGACACCACACTCCGAGTGCCCTCACCTCCTCCCTGTAGGCTGTCTCGTCATAGTTGGTGATCAAGCCTACTACTGTTGTGTCGTCTGCAAACTTGATGATTGAGTTGGAGGTGTGCATGGCCACTCAGTCGTAGGTGAACAGGGAGTACAGGAGAGGGCTGAGCACACACCCTTGTGGGGCCCTAGTGTTGAGGGTCAGCGAAGTGGAGATGTTGTTTCCTACCTTCACCACCTGGGGGCAGCCCGTCAGAAAGTCCAGGACCCAATTGCACAGGGTGGGGTTAAGACCCAGGGCCTCCAGCTTGATGATGAGCTTGGATGGTACTATGGTGTTGAATGCTGACCTGTAGTCAATGAACTGCATTCTTACATAGGTATTCCTTTTGTCCAGATGGGATGGGGCAGTGTGCAGTGTGATGGCGATTGTGTCATCTGTTGACCTGTTGGGGCAGATTGCAAACTGAAGTGGGTCTAGGGTGGCCGTTAAGGTGGACGTGATATGATCCTTGACTAGTCTCTCAAAGCACGTCATGATGACAGAAGTGATAGTATTTTAGTTCAGTTATCTTTGCCTTCTTGGGTACAGGAACAATGGTGGCCATCTTGAAGCATGTGGGAATAACAGACTGGGATAGGGAGTGATTGAATATGTCCGTAAACACACCAGCCAGCTGGTCTGCGTATGCTCTGAGGACAGAAGGGATGCCGTCTCGGCTAGCAGCCCTGCGAGGGTTAACACGTTTGAAATGTTTTACTCACGTCAGCCACGGCGAAGGAGAGGGGGGTGGTGGAGGGAGCAGTCCTTGTTAGTGAGCCGCGATGGTGGTTGGCACTGTATTATCCTCAAAGCGGGCAAAGAAAGTGTTTAGTTTTTCTGGAAGCGTGACGTCGGTGGCCATGACATGGCTGGTTTTCTTTTTGTAGATTACCTGCAGACCCTATCACATACGTCTCGTCTGAGCCGTTGACTTGCGACTCCACCTTGTCCCTGTACCGGCATTTCGCTTGTTTGATTGCCTTGCGGAGAGAATAACTACACTGTTTATATTCAGTCATATTCCCAGACCTCTTTCCATGGTTAAATGTGGTGGATCGTGCTTTCAGTTTTGCGCGAATGCCGCCATCCATCCACGGTTTCTGGTTAGGGTAGCTTTTAATAGTCACAGTGGGTACAACATCTCCAATGCACTTCTTTATAAACGCACTCACCGAGTCAGCGTATAGGTTAATGTTGTTCTCTGAGGCTGACCGTTATGTAATGATTACGACCGTTATGTAAACATTACCATGGAAATGATTACATAACAATACCAGGCAGCTATTACCAGGCAGCTAGTACCCGTGGGTTTACCAGTCAAATTGCCAGGGTTAGAGGCTCCATGCTGTTCTATTCATTCTATTTCTATGTGTGCTGCTGCAGGCAACCAAAGATTTGTTTGCTATAACACCTTGCTTGTTTCAGCAAGGAGCAACAGAGTTTCATCATATTGTTAAGAGCCCATGTTGCCGCAGAAACGGACTGTACCGCATGAATGCCCGGCCGTCCCGTCTTCAGTAAGTTGTTCGCTCCTCACACAATTTATTTTATATACTTTTTATTATTATAATATTTTTTTATACTTTTACCCTGTTTTCTTCCTAACTTCATGATATCCAATTGGTAGTTATAGTCTTGTCCCATCGCCGCAACTCCCGTACTGTCACGTTCCTGACCTGTTTTCCTTTGTTTTGTATTCATTTTAGTTGGTCAGGGCGTGAGTTGGGTGGGTTTGTCTATGTTTGTATTTCTATGTGGGGTTTTGTGTTCGGCCTGGTATGATTCTCAATTAGAGACAGGTGTGTATTATTTGTCTCTAATTGAGAGTCATACAAAGGCAGCCAGGGTTTCACTGGTGTTTTGTGGGTGTTTGTTCCTGTGTCCTCACAGGACAGTTGAAGGTTAGTCACGTTTGTTGTTTTGTAGTTTGTAGTGTCTTGTTTGCTGTTTTTCATTAAAAGATGGCTTATTTCCCTCAATCCGCATCTTGGTCCTATCCATGCTCCTCCTCGTTTGAGGAGGAGAACAACATTGACTGCCTTTACAGAAACACCCACCACAACAGGACCAAGCGGATTGAGGAGAGAGAACAAGAACTAAAGCAATGGAGAGAAGAGGAATGGAGTTGGGAGCAAATTTTCAATGGAGAAGGACCCTGGGCTAAGGTGGGAGAGAATCGCCACTCTCGGGAGGGGAAGAAGGCAGCCACAGCCCAGGAGCGCTGGTATGAGGAGGCATCACATAGGAGAGGCCGGAAGCCCGAGAGGCTCACCCAAAAATGTCTTGGGGGGGGGCTAAAGGGGAGTGTGGCGAAGCCGGGTAGGATACCTGAGCCAACTCCCCGGGCTTGCCGTGGAGTGAGAGGGCGTCGTACTGGTCAGACACCGTGTTATGCGGTAAAGCGCACGGTGTCCCCAGTACGCGTGCTTAGCCCAGTGCGGGCTATTCCACCTTGCCGCACTGGGAGGGCTAGGTTGGGCATCGAGCCGGATGCCATGAAGCCGGCCCAACGTATCTGGCCTCCAGTACGTCTCCTCGGGCCGGCGTACATGGCACCAGCCTTACAGGTGGTGTCCCCGGTTCGCCTGCATAGGCCAGTGCGGGCTATTCCACCTCGCCGCACTGGCAGGGCTACGGGGACCATTCAACCTGGTAGGGTTGGGGAGGCTCGGTGCTCAAGAGCACGTGTCCTCCTTCACGGTCCGGTATATCCGGCGCCACCTTCCCACCCCAGCTCAGTACCACCAGTGCCTACACCACGCACCAGGCTTCCAGTGCATCTCCAGAGCCCTGTTCCTCTTCCACGCACTCTCCCTATGGTGCGTGTCTCCAGCCCAGTGCCTCCAGTTCCGGCACCACGCACCAAGCCTCCTGTGCGTCTCCAGAGCCCTGGACGCACTGTTCCTTCTCCCCGCACTCGCCCTGAGGTGCGTGCCCTCAGCCCGGTACCTCCAGTTCCGGTACCACGCACCAGGCCTAGAGTGCGCCACGAGAGTCCAGTGTGCCCTGTTCCTGTTCCCCGCACTCGCCCTGAGGTGCGTGCCCTCAGCCCGGTACCTCCAGTTCCGGTACCACGCACCAGGCCTATAGTGCGTCTCAGCCGGCCAGAGTCTGCCGTCTGCCCAGCGGTGCCTGAACGGCCCGTCTGCCCAGCTCCGTCTGAGCCATCTGTCTGCCCAGCGCCGTCTGAGCCATCTGTCTGCCCTGCGCCATCTGAGTCATCCGTCTGCCACGAGCCATTAGAGCCGCCCGTCTGCCACGAGCCAGTAGAGCCGTCCGTCAGTCAGGAGCCGCTAGAGCCGTCCGTCAGTCAGGAGCCGCCAGAGACGCCCGCCAGTCAGGAGCCGCCAGAGACGCCTGCCAGTCAGGAGCTGCCAGAGACGCCCGCCAGTCAGGAGCTGCCAGAGACGCCCGCCAGTCAGGAGCTGCCAGAGACGCCCGCCAGTCAGGAGCTGCCAGAGACGCCCGCCAGTCAGGAGCTGCCAGAGACGCCCGCCAGTCAGGAGCTGCCAGAGACGTCCGACAGTCCGGAGCTGCCCTACAGTCCGGAGCTGCCCTACAGTCCGGAGCTGCCCTACAGTCCGGAGCTGCCACTCAGCCCGGACCTGCCGGAGTCCCTCAGCCCGGACCTGCCGGAGTCCCTCAGCCCGGACCTGCCGGAGTCCCTCAGCCCGGACCTGCCGGAGTCCCTCAGCCAGGACCTGCCGGAGTCCCTCAGCCAGGACCTGCCGGAGTCCCTCAGCCAGGACCTGCCGCCCCTCATCCCGGTGTTGCCCCTTGTCCCGGTGCTGCCCCTTGTCCCGGTGCTGCCCCTTGTCCCGGTGCTGCCCCTTGTCCCGGTGCTGCCCCTTGTCCCGGTGCTGCCCCTTATCCCGGTGCTGCCCCTTATCCCGGTGCTGCCCCTTATCCCGGTGCTGCCCCTTATCCCGGTGCTGCCTCTTCATTTAGGTGGGGTTAGTGGGAGGGTGGTCATTGGGAGGGGGATAAAGAAGCGGGGATTGATTATGGTGGGGTGGGGACCTCGTCCACCGCCAGAGCCGCCACCGTGGACAGACGCCCACCCAGACCCTCCCCTAGACTTTGTGCTGGTGCGCCCGGAGTTCGCACCTTAAGGGGGGGGTTCTGTCACGTTCCTGACCTGTTTTCCTTTGTTTTGTATTCATTTTAGTTGGTCAGGGCGTGAGTTGGGTGGGTTTGTCTATGTTTGTATTTCTATGTGGGGTTTTGTGTTCGGCCTGGTATGATTCTCAATTAGAGACAGGTGTGTATTATTTGTCTCTAATTGAGAGTCATACAAAGGCAGCCAGGGTTTCACTGGTGTTTTGTGGGTGTTTGTTCCTGTGTCCTCACAGGACAGTTGAAGGTTAGTCACGTTTGTTGTTTTGTAGTTTGTAGTGTCTTGTTTGCTGTTTTTCATTAAAAGATGGCTTATTTCCCTCAATCCGCATCTTGGTCCTATCCATGCTCCTTCTCGTCTAAGGGGGAGAACAACAATGACTGCCTTTACACGTACGGACTCGTGAGTTTAACCCGGAAGCCAGCTGCACCAATTCGTCGGAACACCGTACAACAGGCGACCGAAGTCAGCTTGCAGGCGCACAGCCCACCACAAGGAGTCACTAGAGAGCAATGGGACAAGGAAATCCCGGCCGGCTAAACCCTCCCCTAACCCGGACAACGCTTGGCCAATTGTGCGCCGCCTCATGGTTCTCTCGGTCACGGAAGGCTGTGACACAGCCTGTGATCGAACCAGAAGCTGTAGTGGCGCCTCAAGCACTGAGATGCAGTGCCTTAGACCGCTGCGCCACTCGGTTAACACATTTTCATTGGCAGTCTTAATCTATAACCGTCGGTGCATTCTTACAGACCACTGTGATTAATGTATGTGAAGCAGCTCAGTGTAGGATGGAAGGGCAGGAATGACTGGAGATGGTAGCACTGTGGGTCCAGTGGAGAGAAGCCTTATTAAAGTAATTGCTTCTTGTCACCTGAATATGTAAAGACTTTATGCAAAGCATAAAGCTGATGTGCCACGGCTCCCATTGGCCATGTTCTGATTTTAATAAGGCTTTGAAAAGCTGCTGAGGCCAGAGGGAAGATAGACAGGACCTCAGAGAGAACTATTGATGACCACAGCACAATGTCAGAGAGAGAGACAGAGACAGAGACAGAGAGAGAGAGAGGGGGGGGGGGGTGGAGAGAGAGGTAGTAAGTAGAGAGAGGTAGAGAGTAGAGAAAGAGGAGAGGTAGAGTAGAGAGAGGTAGAGAGAGAGAAGGGAAAAAGAGAAAGATAGAGCGAGAGCGAGAGAGAGAGAGAGAGAGGTGAGTGGACAGAGTGGATGAATCATGAGTGATACTTTTTTTTAACCCATAACTACATGTTAATTACCAATTAGTGAAGCCACTTCATGCTTCAGAATCAACCTGAAAATGTTTTATTCATTGAGGAATAATTACATATTAATGTTCCTTCAGAAAAAATTGCACATTAATGTACCTTCAGAAAAAATGACACTGGCTTACAATCTGCACTTGTGCACTTTGCCATTTGTAGCCAGTTTTCCCCTTTCCATCTATCAATCTGAGCCGTGGTTTAGAATGTAAATGAAACTGGCAGGTGGAATAGCATCGTTTAATCCCTCTCTGATGGTAGTAGACAGGTGAATGATGCCATGGCCTGCCAGGCGTAGAGTGATGACACATCCCTGGGCTATTTACACTGCAACGTCCCCCAGGACCAGGGCAGGAGTGCTCCAGTAATGATAATGGGCCTATTTGCATTCTAAAGGTCAATTGCTCATGTTTAAAGCTCTGGTAGGTGCCCATAAAAACGAGTGGCCTCCAGAGCTCTGACAGCCACTGGCACATTCACAGAGATCCATCTCATTCCATTACATGTTAAGCACCCTCGTTTTGGTTTCAAATGCGTAAGATAAACAAATTATGCTAATACCGTAGTCCCAAACTTCTTTATCATTGAATCAGGTCATCCAAAAAAGTACTTGTTGTTATTCTTGTCTTAAGACCTCACCCTGACCAGGCCAGTATCAAGATTCAGATAACCAAAGCTAAGGAACATTCAAGCCAAATCCCATATTTTACTTTGTCTACACAGCCCTCCCAGGGCTTTCCTCTCTACTCTAGTGGGCAGAGCAGCATTTCCAGCAATCCCTACAGCAATTACCAAACACAGCACAAACCTGTACAGCTGCTCATCCGGTACACACACACAGAACATATTTTGAAAACAGAAAGTGTGTGTGTGTGTGTTTGTCCCGTGTCCCACAAACAACTCTCTTTCTCTGGTTAAACTACCCCCTTGCCTTCATCCAAGCTCCAGTCAGAAACATTCTGAGTGACCCAGGTCCAGTCGTGAGCTGTGCCTGGTATCTGCAACTCAGCTACCTAATTTTTCAATCTACTGAACCTGTTAGAGAAAGACTGATCGATCACAGCAGAGAGAGTGAGCGAGAGCGAGAGTCCGTGCGAGCGAGAGCGAGTGAGCGAGAGAGCGAGATTGATAGATTGATTGACAGATAGATAGATATATATAGAGAGAGATAGGCAGAAAGATGGAGTGATTATCTGTGTGTCCTCTGTGTGAGACAGTGATCTTCTTCCGAGGCAGATTTATCTTCACACATTTATCATGCTGAAATTGAACTTGGATTTGATGATGTGATATTTTAGGCCATGCCAGCTATCGAGCCAGAGCGATGACTTTCTACTTGTGAACTGTATTCTTACTGTGGTACTTTGGAGCAAGTATGGGCAGGTATGACTTGTAGCAAGTGGCAAGTCTTCACTGAGTCATCAAAAGGTTTGTTAAACAAGTGTTTGTTCAGACTCCATCAATTTTGTTTCATAACAGACTTAAGTAAACATTTTTCAAGAAAGAACTCAGAAATTATGGGACAAGTACTGCATAAATTGCTGTGTTGGGAGCAAGCTGGCCTGAGAGCAGAGAGAGAAAGATAGACTTTGCTTAGTTGACGATAAGCCTGGAGAGTGGGCCTGGTAAAAACTACTTGCAGTTTTAATGGCATGTTTGCTTAATCCACTTCACGAGGCTGCCGGAGGCAATCTTTAGACGTTGTTATTTTTCTAAGATGGCTGTTGGTGACACAAAGCCCCTGCATTGCCATACTCAGAGATACTAAGCCCTGGCAATGTTGTGTTCTGCTCAGAGCTGTGAAATGTGTTCTGCTCAGAGCTGTGAAATCCACAGAAATCCACTGATACTCTATCCACTGGACCTGTTTTATCACTACGGCTCAGACCTAGCCTTCACAGGGCCTACTGAAACAGAGCATGTGTGCAGTATTGTTATATTGCCTGTGCTGTTGTTGCTATCTACAATCCCATCACATCTTATCATGGTCTATAGTGGGCATTGACCTTCGGCTGCAGCTTGGCAAATGTTTTGCCAGTCTCTAAACAATGTAAATGGGTTTTTGAAATAAAAAATCCATCCTGCCCAATTCAACATGGAACAATGCTTTCTGGGCTCAGGGGGAATATACATGAGGTCTTAATTCTATTACCAGGAGCCCCAGAGCCGCTGTAATGCCTGGTGGGGCAAGAGCATACAGTAAGATGGTCTCCCACAATTAAATTACACTGTCTGGGAGGTAGACCCACAGAACATGTAAATGTTAGTTATATTTTGTTGTTTTGGGGTGTTGTTATTGTTTATGCATGAAAAATGTTCCAACAATATGAATTGACTTTCTGATATGGGATACTGATTTGTAGTAGGCTGTATTACCATATGAGGAAATGAAGAGATCACAGCAGGCTATATTCTCTTGTCCCCCAACATCCTGCTAACTTACCCGTACATTGATTTTAGAACACATCTTTTACAATTTTCCTTGATCAATACCCTATAATAGTAATTGACCTTGAGAAGTCACCTCTAGACGGGTTAGCTGACCACATCACGAAAACGATGCGTGCACTTCGAAGGGACAGAAGGCCATGTGTTGTTATGGTTCTGGGTGGCCAGATAGCTAGCAACAATAACAATAAACTGCCATGTGGTGAATTGTAAGTGACTTGTTTCATCTAGTTTGATATTTTTCTTGATACTATGTCTTGTTTTGAAGTGTTTTGACTGATGTCATGTGTAGGCTAATATGGCAAAAAAAATTATAGCCAACTAGCTAACCAACAACTGTAACAATGAATTTGAGAGACAAGTGGTCAATTGATGTATGCTTTCAATAAACATGGAGACTAAATCTAGTTGACATGTTATCAACAGTCTCAGCCAACCCTGTCTGTTTTAGCCCATAGTTGTGCACGCGTCGGTTTTGTTGCTAAACAACCAAGCCTTCTATATGTAATGCATAACTCAAGCCCCTAAGAACAATAGCTTCCAAAACATATATTCCCCTTATGCCAATTTCATTGGTTCATTGGTTGACAAATGAGACATAATTAAAACCAAAGTATAGGACTGAGTTTGGGAAACCCTGTGTTAGTCACGCTTCAGACTCTCTCTTATCCCTCCTGGCATTTACACAGTCACATGCTCATTTGCGTCTCGACATGAGGCTCGCTCTCTCTTTGATTCTTTCTTTCTCTCGCTCTCTCTAATTCTCTCTCTTTCTGTGAATCATTCTCATCCCCTCTCTTACTGAGCATCACTCTGTCACTCTCTCTCTTTCTCTCTCCCTTTTCTTCTTCTCCTCTTTGTCTCTCTTTACCACTCTCCCTCTCTCTCTCTCTAACCCCACTTCTCTTTCCATCAGAGTGTTTGTATTTGTATTTATTATGGATCCCCATTAGCTGCTGCCAAGGCAGAAGCTATTCTTCCTTGGGTCCAGAAAAAATTAAGGAAGTTATAAAATTTTAAAAACAATACAATACATTCACAACAGATTTCACAACATTAAGTGTGTGCCCTCAGGCCCCTGTTTTACTACCACATCTACAACACCAGCAAATCAAATCAAATGTATTTATAAAGCCGTTCTTACATCAGCTGATGTCACAAAGTGTTGTACAGAAACCCAGCCTAAAACCCCAAACAGCAAGTAATGCAGGTCCAGAAACTAGGAAGAAACCTAGACAGGAACCAGGCTATGAGGGGTGGCCAGTCCTCTTCTGGCTGTGCCGGGTGGAGATTATAACAGAACATGGCCAAGATGTTCACATGTTCATAGATGACCAGCAGGGTCAAATAATAATAATCACAGTAGTTGTACAGGTCAGCACCTCAGGAGTAAATGTCAGTTGGCTTTTCATAGCCGATCATTGAGAGTATCTCTACCGCTCCTGCTGTCTCTAGAGAGTTGAAAACAGCAGGTCTGAGACAGGTAGCACGTCTGGTGAACAGGTTAGGGTTCCATTCAGTCAATAGCCTCAGAAGGTCAGGCCCTGAGTGAATGCCTTATTCATAATAAAACATCTCCTATTGACTTACATGGACAAGAGGAGAATCCAGGAAAAAATTGTAATGGCCAGCGAATATTCAATAAATAATGGAGCCTGGGTTGAAGGATATGACACCCGCGTTTCGCCGAGAATACCTTGAACATAATAAATATTTAGTTTTTGAAAGTGTTGGTTGGTTTTATTTTCTCAATTTGAAATTCTAAATGAACAATCCCATTCTTATAAAAATAGCATGTTATATACTGACTCACTTCCATAGCTGCAGTATAGGCTACACTCTATACCAGGGCTCTACAACCATGTTCCTGGAGAGCTACCCTCCTGTAGGTTTTCGCTCCAACCCCATTTGTAAGAAACCTGGTTCAGTTTATCAACCAGCTAATAATTAGAATCAGGTGTGCTAGATTAGGGTTGGAGCGAAAGCCTACAGGATGGTAACTCTCCAGGAACAGGGTTGGAGAGCCCTCTTCTATACAGCCTAAAGCAGGGGTCAGCAAACCAGCGGCTTTTGAGACGTAGGTGGCTCTTCAAACCCCCCTTGCGACTCTGTCGCTATTTATAGATCTCCCACCCCAAATAACATATACAGTACACAGTACCAGTCAAAAGTTTGGACACACCTACTGATTCAAGGGTTTCTCTTTATTTGTACTATTTTCTACACTGTAGAATAATAGTGAAGACATCAAAACTATGAAAAAACACATATGGAATCATGTAGTAATCAAAAAAGTGTTAAACAAATCTAAATATATTTTGATTTTAGATTCTTGACGGGATGTCACGTGTCCCATCCCACCGGGTTCTTGATCACCTCCCTGATCGGAGGTCCTTCTCCTCCGATTGCTCAGTTTGCCCAGGTGGCCAGCTCAAGGAAAAGTCTTGGTGGTTTCAAACTTCCTCCATTTAAGAATGATAGAGGCCACTGTGTTCTTGGGGACTTTCGATGTTGCAGATATTTTTTGTCACCCTTCCCCAGATCTGTGCCTCGACACAATCTTGTCTTGGCGCTCTATGGACAATTCCTTAAACCTCATGGTTTTTGCTCTGACATGCACTGTCAACTGTGGGACCTTATATAGACAGGTTAGTGCCTTTCCAAATCATGTCCAATCAATTGAATTTACCATAGGTGGTGTAACGGCTGTCGTCCTCCTCATCTGAGGAGGAGAAGTTTGAAGGATCAGAGGACCAATGTGCAGCGTGGTAAGTGTCCATAACGTTTATTTTAAAACATAAACTGAACACTATGAAATACAAAACAATAAATGTGAACATGAACGAAACCGAAACAGTACCGTGTGGCAACAAACACTCACACGGAAACAATCACCCATAAACCACAAGTGAAACCCAGGCTACCTAAGTATGATTCTCAATCAGGGACAACGATTGGCAGCTGCCTCTGATTGAGAACCATACCAGGCCGAACTCAAAACCCCAACATAGAAAAACACACATAGACTGCCCACCCCAACTCACGCCCTGACCATACTAAATAAAGACAAAACAAAGGAAATAAAGGTCAGAACGTGACAGGTGGACTCCAATCAAGTTGTAGAACCATCTCAAAAATGATCAATGGAAACAGGATGTACCTGAGCTCAATTTCGAATCTCATAGCAAAAGGCCTGAATAATTATGTAAATAAGGAATTTCTGTTTTTATTTTTTATAAATGTGCAAAACATTTCTAAAACCCTGTTTTTGCTTCGTCATTATCGGGTATTGTGCGTAGATTGATGAGGAAAACAATTTATTGAATACATTTTAGAATAAGGCTGTAACGTAACAAAATGTGGAAAGGTCAAGGGGTCTGAATACTTTCCGAATGACCTGTATGCTCCTCATTCACTCAGTTTTTTGAGTCCACTGGTCCCACTCACACAGAACTATCCTACGCCTTGACCTCTTTCTCCCCTTTCTCCCCAGATGAAATCCTCCATCTAGTGAGATCTGGCCGCCCGACAACCTGCCTTAACTTGACTCATCTGACGTGAAAACTATAGACATGTATCGCTTCTTTCCAAAACACTTGAGCGTGCGGTCTCTGGTCAACTCTCTTGTTATCTCAGACGTCAAGACGGGTCACTCAACCGAGCCTGCTCTTCTCTGTGTCACAGATGCTTTACGCACTGCCAAAGCTGACTCTCTCTCCTCTGTTCTCATACACCTAGATCTATTTGCTGCTTACAACAATTTGAAGCACCATATCTTCCTCTCCACCCTCTCTGGCAGGTCGCTCCTACCAGGTGACGTGGAGAGGATCTGTGTCTGCACCACTTACTCTCACTCGGTCCTAGGCCCTCTCCTCTTCTCTCTATACACCAAGTCACTCGGCTCCATCAGATCCTCATATGGTCTCTCCTATCATTACTATGTGGATGACACTCAACTACTTTTCTCCTTCCCCTCTTTTGACACCCCAGTGGTGACATGCATCTCTGCGTGCCTAGCAGATATCTCAGCTTGGATGTTGGCCCACCACCTCAAGCTCATCCTCGACAAGATGGAGCTGCTCTTCCTCCCTGGGAAGGCCTGCACGCTCAAAGACCTCTCCATTACAGTTGACAACTCCACAGTGTCGCCCTCCCAGAGTGCAAAGAACCTTGGTGTGACCCTGGACAACATCCTGTCGTTCTCGGCAAACATCATAGCAGTGACTCGCTCATGCAGGTTCATGCTCTACAACATCCATAGAGTACAACCCTGCCTCACACAGGAAGTGGTGCAGGTCCTAATTCAGTCCTGTCCCGCCTGGACTACTGCAACTTGCAGTTGGCTGGGCTCCCTGCTTGTGCCATCAAACCCCTGCAACTTATCCAGAAAGCTGCAGCCTGCCTGGTTTTCAACCTTCCTAAGTCCTCCCATGTCACCCCGCTCCTCCTCACACTCCACTGCCCCTCCCTACCTTCAGACTATGCTTAAACCCTACACCACTTGTATTGTATTCAAGGTTTAAAAAGGCTTCTATAGTTTGTAATTTCCAATAAAAATGTCAGACTTGCCCTGATGAAAATGTACATTAATTATGATCCACATAATAATTCACATTTCCTGTTGCAGCAGGATTATTTTCCAGCTGTAGCAACTGGTTCAAATGAAGATCCTACATCTGTATGGACACATTACAGTAAGTCAAATAAGGGCACGTATTGGTAGATGGGTAAAAATTTTAAAAAGCGGACATTGAATATCCCTATGTGTAACGGGTGTCGTCGTCGGAAGAGACCAAGGCGCAGCGTTCTTAGAGTTCCACATAATTTAATCACGAAGTGAAGCTAAAACAGGACAAAACAATAAGGAATAAGACGACCGAACCGCTTCAATGTGCAAACTCCCTGCACACAAACAAAGAACAAGATCCCACACAGAAAGAGGGAAAAGGGCAGCCTAAGTATGATCCCCAATCAGAGACAACGATAGACAGCTGCCTCTGATTTGGAACCACACTCGGCCAGAAACAAATAAATACAAAACATAGAATTACAGAACATAGAATGCCCACCCAAATCACACCCTGACCAAAACAAAATAGAGACATAAAAAGGATCTCTAAGGTCAGGGCGTGACACTATGCACATAGTGAAGTTACTAATTACATTTTGGATGGTGTATCAATACATCCAGTCACTACAAAGATACAGGCATCCTTCCTAACTCAGTTGCCAGAGAGGAAGGAAACTGTGCAGGGATTTCACCATGAAGCCAATGGTGACTTTAAAACAGTTACAGAGTTTAATGGCTGTGACAGGAGAAGAATGAGGATGGATCAACAACATTGTAGTTACTCCATAATACTAACCCGATTGACAGAGTGAAAGAAGGAAGCCTGTACAGAATAAAAATACTACAAAACATGCCTCCTGTTTGCAACAAGACACTTTAGTAATACTGCAAAAAATTTGGCAAAGCAATTCACTTTTTTTGTCCTGAATACAAAGTGTTGGATGAGTTGTAATGGACTTGTTTTGGGCAAGTCCAATACAACTCATTACAGAGTACCACTTTTCATATTTTCAAGCATAGTGGTGGCTGCATCATGTTATGGGTATACTTGTAATCGTTAAAGACAGGATATTTTCAGGACAAAAAATAAACTGAATGGTACTAAGCACAGGCAAAATCTTTCATCAGGACAATAACGTAAAACACTAGGCCAAATCTACATGTTCCTGAGTGGAAACTCTGTGGCAAGACCTGAAAATCGTTGTCTGATGAATGATCAACAACCAATTTAACAGAGCTTGAAGAATTTGGAGAAGAATAATGGGCAAATGTTGTACAATCCAGGTGTGGAAAGCTCTTAGGGACTTACCCAGATAGACTCACAGCTGGAATCGCTGCCAAAGGTGCTTCTATAAAGTATTGAATTAGGGGTGTGAATACTTATGTAAATTAGTTATTAGTTAGTTCACAACTAATGCCGGTTAGCCTGGCTGATGCTGTGCACGTGTTTGTACACATGCATATACACACACTCTCGTTCAACTAAATGCATACAAGAACACACACATACATGTAATAGTGCCAGACACGCACACAAACATATACAGCTGGCATTGCTGTTATGATTTTAGTTGTCCTTGATATCCTTTGTGTACATTTTTATACATTTCTTTGCATTATATTTTGCTGTTTTCTTCTGTCTTTTTCTTTTTTCTCTTTAGTTCATACTCTTGGTTGTTGTGCATTGGAAATTCTTGGGGGTTGGGAATGGAATAATTGTATATTTTATTTTTCTTGTTGGAGGGGAGGGGTCTCAAATGGTTGAGGGACAGCTGTTGGGGAACTGTGGGGGGATCTTGGAGGGTTCAGGTTCACGTTTTTTGGCCTGGTGGGAGATCTGTCAACATGCCCTTGAGCAGGGCATTGGCCCTGGATGCTTCTTTGTGTAGCTCTGAATAGGAGTCTTGTTGGATGACTGGTATGATGTAGTTGTTGAGCGGCTTCACTGCAAGTACAGTTGAAGTCAGAAGTTTACAACTTAGCCAAATACGTTTAAACTCAGTTTTTCACAATTGCTGACATTTAATTCTAGTAAAAATTCCCTGTCTTAGTTCAGTTAGGATCACCACTTTACTTTAAGAATGTGAAATGTCAGAATAATAGTAGAGAGAATTAAATATGTCAGCTTTTATTTATTTCATCACATTCCTAGTGGGTCAGAAGGTTACATACATTTAATAAGTATTTGGTCGCATTGCCTTGAAATTGTTTAACTTGGGACAACTGTTTCGGGTAGACTTCCACAAGCTTCCCACAATAAGTTGGGTGAATTTTGTCCCATACCTCCAGACAGAGCTGGTGTAACTGAGTCAGGTTTGTAGGCCTCCTTATTCGCACACACTTTTTCAGTTCTGCTAACAAATTTTCTACAGGATTGAGATCAGGGCTTTGTCATGGCCAATCCAATACTTTCACTTTGTTGTCCTTAAGCCATTTTGCCACAACTTTGGAAGTATGCTTGAGGTCATTGTCCATTTGTAAGACCCATTTGCGACCAAGCTTTAACTTCCTGACTGATGTCTTGAGATGTTGCTTCAATATATCCACATAATTTTCCTCCTCATGATGCCATCTATTTTGTGAAGTGCACCAGCCCCTCCTGCAGCAAAGCACCCCCACAACATGATGCTGCCACCCCCGCACTTCCCGGTTGGGATGGTGTTCTTCGGCTTGCAAGCATCCCCCTTTTTCCTCCAAACATGACGATGGTCATTATGGCCAAACAGTTCTATTTTTGTTTCATCAGACCAGAGGACATTTCTCCAAAAAGTACAATATTTGTCCCCATGTGCAGTTGCAAACCGTAATCTGGCTTTTTTATGGCGGTTTTGGAGCAGTGGCTTCTTCCTTGCTGAGCGGCCCTTCAGGCTATGTCGATTTAGGACTCGTTTCACTGTGGATATAGATACTTTTGTACCTGTTTCCTCCAGCATCTTCACAAGGTACTTTGCTATTGTTCTGGGATTCATTTTCACTTTTCGCACCAAAGTACGTTCATCTCTAGAAGACAGAACGCGTCTCCTTCCTGAGCGGTGTGACGGCTGTGTGGTCCCATGGTGTTTATACTTGCATACTATTGTTTGTACAGATGAACATGGTACCTTCAGGCGCTTGGAAATTGCTCCCAAGGATGAACCAGACTTGTGGAGGTCTACAATTTTTTCTGAGGTCTTGGCTGATTTCTGTTGATTTTCCCATGATGTCAAGCAAAGAGGCACTGAGTTCGAAGGTAGGCCTTGAACAGGTACATCAACAGGTACACCTCCAATTGACTCAAATTATGTCAATTAGCCTGTCAGAAGCTTCTAAAGCCATGACATTATTTTCCAAGCTGTTTAAAAGAAACAGTCAACTAAGTGTATGTAAACTTCTGACCCACTGTAATTGTGATACAGTGAATTATAATTGTTGGAAAACAATTGTTGGAAAAACAATTGTTGGAAAAAGTACTTGTGTCATGCACAAAGTAGATGTCCTAACCGACTTGCCAAAACTATAGTTTGTTAACAAGAAATGTGTGGAGTGGTGGGAAACTAGTTTTAATGACTCGAACATAAGTGTATGTAAACTTCCGACTTCAACTGTATATTGTATGTTTAGGATATTAAATTTAAAAAAGAAAGAAGAAAAATGTATTTCATTTTCAGTAAATTAACAAAAATATATAAAAACTTGTTTAAAATGTTTCATTATGGGGTTCTGTGTGTAGATAGGTGAGAGAAAAAAATGATTTAATCCATTTTGAATTCAGGCTGTAACACCACAAAATGTGGAATATGCCAAGGGGTATGAATACTTTCTGAAGGCTCAGTATATTATTACTATTCAATTAAAAAATCTATTTGAAGCTCATGTTTTCCCTTTCCCTCTCCACAAAATAGGATATTCAGACAGTCGGGCCAGTAATGAATTTCCATATATTCAGCGAACTGCATGTGTGTGCATTATTATTGTCACATTGATTCCTTGTTTTGGTGGTCCATCTTGTTTGGGTCGTCTCATATCTTATTTGAATATAAATTCAGGACACGGTACATTTCACCAGACTAACTACCCCACAGAATATGTAATTGGAGTTTCTGTGAATGGAAAAAGAAACAACAGTGGCTCTCTCGAACGTTAGGATATCCCCAATGGAAACAACAAAAATTGAGTCAGTGTTGTTTTCAACGACATAACCTTCCATTTGTCATGTTTGTATTTCCTGCTTCAACAGGATGATCAAATTAAGTATTAATTTGTAAATTAAAAGTAAATTAAATATTTCCTGATGTCCAAAAGTAAATGCTATTATTGTAGATTATCACGATTTTGCTCGATTTTCAAGGACAAACTGTAACTCATATTGACGAACAGTATCTCTGCATCCCCCCAATTTTTTTTGTATCCCAACCTGGGGACCTTGTGTCAATCCCTGGCATTACCCTGTGAGTAACAGAGTAACAGAGTGTGATGCTGGGGGACACTCAGCTGTAAATCCCTATGATCAACACCGGCATGATGGGAGAGAGACTATAACAACCCCACAATCCCTTTGGCTCCAGGGGACAAATCACAGAAGACACAGCCCCTCTCTGTGTGCTCTACGTTGTGGACTATTGAATGTATGTATTTATTTCAACCAGATAAATAAAACCTGCCAGCTTTCCCTTCACGTCCAATTGTCCAGCTTTCCCTTTGGTTTTCTCCAATTGCATTTGGAGAATGTCACTGTTTATTGTGTGTGTGTGTGTATACTGCATGTTTGTGTGTGTTAGGGCTGTTGGTAATGGCTCAGTACTCGGTGCATAAGCATGGAGATAAGATGTGCATGTTGTCAGTTCTTTCTACTGTATCTCTCAGCTGGGATTACCTGGAGGGAATCAAGCTCCCTCACACATCCTCTGATGCTTCCACCCTCTTCTCTCTCTCTCACGCTGTCTAACACGTCATCTCTCAGTTCATCCTAGGTTTAGGTTCCTCCAGGCTGTGGGGGTCGAGGGGGACATCAGCCTCTGTGTGGCACTGAGCAGTGACATGAGCAGAGGCACTGAGCAGTGACATGAGCAGAGGCACTGAGCAGTGACATGAGCTGAGGCACTGAGCAGTGACATGAGCTGAGGCACTGAGCAGTGACATGAGCTGAGGCACTGAGCAGTGACATGAGCTGAGGCACTGAGCAGTGACATGAGCTGAGGCACTGAGCAGTGACATGAGCAGCTTGACTCTGGAGGATCCAGCATACTGGGAGCTCAAAATAAAGTCCCGGCTGCTCTGGTCCCTTTTGCGCGGGCCGGCCCTCAACCATCCCCCCGGCCCTTCTGGACCGCTCCCTTGACTATGAAAAGGTCACATCCACAATTACCGCAGTCCATCTGATTATGTCTTAATCCAATAAGCATCCAGAGAGAGCTCTGTTATACACAGTGAAACCTTGGCAAGGTTATGCATGACATTCTCTGGTAACCATCATCCTGCTGTTTAGCATATACTGTACATGAAAACATTTCTACATTTTTTGATTTCATACTTCTCAATTCCACCGGAGCAAAAGAGATAAAAGCTCTTATGCCAAGACATATGTACTGTTTGAAGGTTTTTGCATTAGACGTATAGTGAGTGTACCAAACATTAAGAACACCTTCCTAATATTGAGTTGCACCCCCCCCTTTCACCTTAGAACAACATCGTTCCACAGGGATGCTGGACCATGTTGACTCCAATGCTTCCCACAGTTGTGTCAAATTGGCTGGATGTCCTTCAGGTGGTGGACCATTCTTGATACACACGCGAAACCGTTGAGCGTAAAAAACCCAGCAGCGTTTCAGTTCTTGACATAAACCGGTGCACCTGGCACCTACTAACATACCCTGTTACTGACTAATGGCTCTGTGTCACGCTCGTCGTAAGTAATGGACCAAGGTGCAGCGTTGTAGGCGTACATGTTCCTTTTAATAAATGAACACCGGACAAAAAACAACAAAATCAACGAAACGAAACGTGAAGCTATACAACTAGTGCTGACAGGCAACTAAACATAGACAAGATCCCACGAATAACCATGGGGAAATGGCTACCTAAATATGATCCCCAATCAGAGACAACGATAAACAGCTGCCTCTGATTGGGAACCATATCAGGCCACCATAGAAATACAAAACACCTAGATGACCCATCCAAGTCACTATCACGCCCCAACCAACACAGAGAATAAACAGCTTACTATGGTCAGGGCGTGATACTCTGCCTACTCCAGACGACTCGTTTTTGTAAATCATACGAGCAAAAAATATTTCATTTTATTTGGAATGCTAAGCCAGACAAAATTAAACGTGCCTATTTATATAATGAATATGAGTTTGGGGGGCTAAAATTATGAAATATTAAAGCTTTAAACCTAAAAGCTTCACTCATTCATAAATTATACTTAATAATCTACTGGAGAACCATGTTGGATTTAAGAAAGGCTCATCCTTTGTTCAAAAATTGCCTTTTTGCCTTTATACAGAATACAACTTCTAATTTCCGACTAATTGAAAATGAAATTTTGTTTAAAGTATCGCCCTTTCTTAAACAAGCCATACAAAGCTGGTTACAATTTCTGTTTTATTCTCCAGAAAAAACAAATATTACAACAAATGTCATGGTTAAATTAAAATATACCGATTAAAACAAAACAAAAAAATTTATTATATTTATTAATGATATTATGAATAGAAACGGAGGAGTTATGTCACATATGCAGCTATCGAAAATATATGGGAATATCTGCTCAATCCAAATTTACAACCAACTGATTACAGCACTACCACAAAAATGGAGGAGGCAAGTGTAATGGAGAGAATGTAGGGAAATTGTTTGCCTGCCATATATTAAAGATACAAATTGGCTGAAAGCAACTGCCATGAATAGAAAAATATAGCAGTTTCATTTGAGGACAAAAATGTTGATACAGATTGCAAAATAAATGGGAAGAAATTTTCGATGTACCAATTCCATGGAACATGGTTTATGAACTGGTACAAAAAACTACACTTGATTCAACACTAAGTTTTTTCAATTTAAATTAATATATACAATTCTTGCCACCAACAGAATGCTATATATATGGGGCATACAACAACCTCAGCTCTGAAGATTTTGTTGGTTGTGAAGAGACAGAATCAATAGATCATTTATTCTGGTATTGTCCCTATGTAGCTTGTTTCTGGTCACAGGTTCAGGAACGGTTAAAAAATCACAACATGCACTTAAAATTAACCTTCAAATAGCAGTGTTGGACGATTTGAAAAGCCATAATCATGTCAATAAATAATATTATAATACTAGTAGGAAAGGTTGTCATCTTTAGCTCACAATCTGTGTATACTATATGATTTTAAAGGTAAAAACTATATGCAAAACATCACAGCACAATTGAAAAATATATGGCACATGGAAACCAAACGAGGGTGGTCTAGTGATAGGCTGACAGTGGCTGAGGGGTGGGATTAAAGAGCTTATGTTTGGTAATGTATTATTGTGATGTGACTGCTTTATATAAAAGTACCATGTATGTAAAATGTGTATGTAAAATGTTTATGCAAAATGTGTATGTAAAATGTATGTACATGTAGCAGAAAAGCTGTAAAAAAAAAAAGCGCATGTATATTTGTTCTCCGAAGAGGGGTGGTGGTGGAGGGTTAATAAAAATAAATAAATAATAAAACAAATTTTAAAAACTTAAAAAAAAAACTTATTGGTGAAATCAGCAATCAGACAATATCTTCTTTAAGTAAATCAATTAAAAGGTTATTAATGCAATTGCAGACAGAAGTTGGCAACGGAAACACAGCCCGCATGTTTCAGAGTAAGTTCTGCACCCCACCTAAGGGCGCAGCTGATTTTATACATGTGATCACTCCCTAGTGGTGCGATCACCTACGTCAATGTATGTGTGTATCAATAAGCTGAGGTTACCTTATAAGGCAACCTAGTACAGTAGCTTCTCGGAATTTATTAGCATTGTCCACTGTCACACAAGATCAAAATGTCAAAACCAGACAGTGGTTACTTCTCTTTATCTAGTTTCGGCCTGACTCAGACCTAGCCTGCAAGCACACTCTCGCAACAGCCATAGCGTAACCACAAAGAATGATATACATAGCTTGTGCAACGTATAGTGGCAGAGTTTTTAGACACATAGCAACAGGCCTGCAGCAAAACATGTGAATCTTAAGGTCCACTTAATCAATAATGGGGAAGGTCTTTGCGACCCACCCCCTATACCCTGTGCAAAGGCACTTCAATCTTTTGTCTGCACATTCACCCTCTGAACGGCACAAATATACAATCCATGTCTCAATTGTTTCAAGGCTTCAAAACAATTATTTAACCTGTCTCCTCCCCTATACCAGTTTCCTTTGAGGACAAAAATGTTGATACAGATTCCAAAATAAATGGGAAGAGATTTTTAATGTACCAATTCCATGGCACATGGTTTATGAACTGGTACAAAAAACTACACTTGATTCAACACTTAGAGTTTTTCAATTTAAATTAATATATACAATTCTTGCCACCAACAGAATGCTATATATATTCATCTACACTAATTGAAGTGGATTTGACAAGTGACATCAATTAGGGATTATTGCTTTCACCTGGATTCACCTGGTCAGTCTATGTCATTGAAAGTGGCATGTGTTCTTAATGTTTTGTATACTCAGTGTAAATCTTTGTAGACCTACACGGTGTGCAGTTGTACAAGTAGTAAAGACAAACAGGTAGACAAAATGTGATACAGCAACAAACATTTACACATTCATTTACATTGAATGAAGCAAAAGGCAGGATAATGAATAGCACCAGCTCTCACATACATTGATGAGAAACAGGACACAAAAGCACTCCAAAAATCAAAACCTAATGCATGCAGATCTTTCAAAAAGACTATTAAATGGGCAATCTGCATTTCAATCAACAACAAAGCGGGCACCCTGACACTGATTTGGTAAACAGCTGAGGGGTGGGGCTGTCGAAATGTAACCACTCTCAAATTCATAAACAAGGACTGACCATCCATGAGATTAAATTGATAGTTTAAACCATGCTTTGAGGCTATACAGTGTTTGTTTACAATTACATTGTTGACAAACAATTTCATAATTAATAGTTATATTATTATTAAATAATTAATGGGTCACTAGTTTAAAAGTTAAAAAAATGGATGTAGCAATTGCAGATTGCCCCTTTAATGATGGGATGACATCAGCTGTGCCTTGTTAAGATGGTTTGCACTTGAATAATGAAGATTGCCAGATGTTAGCCAATAACATAAAGGGGTGAATATGAAGAAGAGGCTCAACGACTACGATGCTTTCAGCCACTCTGTAACATCTAATATGTCTCCTAACAAGACATCTGGGCCCCTGCCCATATCTCCCCTGTGTTAGTTAGTAATGGAAAACAGTTCTGCCAGAATGGTTCATCTATCCTACTGGGTGTGCAGGCTTTGGTTCCAGCCCAGCACTAACACATCTGTTTCAAATACTGTAATCAACTAATCACAGTCATCAGTCTGAACCAGGATTAGCTGAATCAGGTGTATTAGTGCTTGGCTAGAACAAAAGCCTGCTCCCTCCCTTCCAACACTGCATAAGCTTGGATGATGACAGAAGCTTTGAACGGCGAGGCACACTCACCTTCTGGCTCACCACACAGTGTGCACTGTGATTCTACAGACCAAGAGAGAACCAAGAGAGACATTGTTACCATCAGATACTGAGCATGTGGTCGCGATGAGACAGAACAGTGAGATGGCATTGGTTTGAGTAGATGGTCAATTCATATGAAATTTATCAAACAACATTACTGCAAACAACAAAAACACAATATACACAGGACAGCATTTTCAAATGTTTTGTTACTAGTGTCCACATAGAATGGTAGCAGTATAGTACGGGCCATTCACAACATCATAGAATCTCAGCAGCAATATGACATAAGGAGAGATGTGAGTATCCATGTAGATTATTTGATGGTAGCATTGAAGAGACAGGAATCAAAGTAAAAAGCACAACATCAGAACCCAAGATGAATCACATTTCTTTGATGCATCACTGCCACTGCTCATCTCAAAATAGAAACATAATAATAAACTTACATTTACATCCACATGCTATCAATCACTTATACCTTTCACATTAGGCCCCCTCTTTAGGAGTGTCAAAATGCCACCTATCTTTAGTTGAGCAGCAAAATATGATTTGCATGCAAACATAAGCATTAGTTTCAGTGTGTTTATAGCTTTACAAAAGCATGTAAAGGAGTTTGACAGGGCAGTATTTTTAATTACAAATGTTTATCTTTCTCTCCCTAAAGCTGTTAGGAATTTTGTTAATAAATAATTAAAACAATTTCTAGCTTTAGATAAAACTATAACTAATTGAACTCTGCACGCCTGGTGAAAAGAGATTTGTGTTGTGGGTTATAAAATAAGCAGAAAGGGTCATTAAACTATGGTTGAACTGACCCAACTTAGCCCTGAGATGTTTAGATAAGGCTGTGGGTAACCTTTTAGGTCTTCCATTATCTTGAGTTGTCTGCTAAAGTGGTAATAAATTATAGTGAGCCTTCAGGATAATTGATTATATTGTGTGTCATGTGTGTGTGCTGTGAAGTTGGAATGAACTTTTGAACCTGTTTTCTATTTGTCAGGACAATGAGACTTATTCTGTAACCAATGACGTCATATCTTGTATATAAACCTGTTGTTTATGATCAAATGGTAGCGTGCTCCGAGAATAAACACTATTGTCTAATTTTAATAAGACTGTATCCTGTCTATTTTTTGTTAATAAGTATCTTACAAATTCTTATAAATAGACAGATTGAATTTAATTAATGAGTATATTAGAGGAATTATTTAATTCCACTAACAAAAGCATACAGTAGATATGCACTCTTTGATGGCTATGTGTGTGTGTGTGTGTGTGTGTGTGTGTGTGTGTGTGTGTGTGTGTGTGTGTGTGTGTGTGTGTCAGTGTGTGTGTGTGTGTGTGTGTGTGTGTGTGTGTGCACATGCACGCGCGTTCAGCACATGTGTCTGTGTGTTCACAATATGCTTTCACAAACAAGATTATATATATTTGTTCCTGGAGTCAGACCCACACTCCTATAACGAGCTCAGGCAGAATTTATGATGATGAGAATGATTCCCCTCCCCCAGCCTAATATATCTGCAGCTTCTAATCTGCACCATGCTTTCTCTGAGGCCCATACACCAGCTGTGTGAGTCATACCCTTAAAGCAGCTACTTCACCAGTTTACTGAAGGGGCCAGAGGAGCCTCTCTGTCGCTACACAAAGGGCTTCCTTCCTCTAATTGGATCAATTAGCTGCTAGATTAGATAAACAACAACCTTGTCCTCCCCAAGCTGAACATGAGAGATGTAGCTACAAACCAGCAGCATTACTACAGCTTGTTCCTGCAACAGCTGGTGAGGTATACATGCACACGCACGCACACAATCACCACTTCACCAGCAACCTGAACTGCAGTCCTCCAGTCTCCCTCCATCCTCTGCTGACCTTGCTCTGCCTGGAGTAGTTTACAGTGGTTGGCAGGAGCACAGCACTGGAGGGAAGGAGCTTAAGGTTCAAAGTTTGCTGATGACGCCACGGTTGTAGGTCTGATAACCAACGATGAGTCAGCCTATAGGGAGGAGGTAAGCGAACTGGCATTGTGGTGCCAGGACAACAACCTCTCCCTCAACGTCAGCAAAACAAAGGAGATGATTGTTGACTTCAGGAAGCAGAGGAGGGAACATGCCCCAATCCACATCAACGGGACTGCAGTAGAGAGAGTCAGCAGTTTTAAGTTCCTCTGCGTCCACATTACCGAGGACATGGTCCAACAACACCACCAATCTTGTCAAGAGGGCGCAACAGAGTCTGTACCTCATAAGGAGGCTGAAGAAATTCTGCATGCCTCCTTAGGTTCTCTCCAAATACTACCGCTGTGTCCTGACCGGTTGCATTATGGCCTGGTATGGAAATTGCTCCATCCACGACCGCAAGGCCCTCCAGCGTATGGTGAAGACGGCCCAGTACATCACCTGGACCGGGCTCCCACCCATCCAGAACATCTACTCAAAACGGTGCCTGAGGAAGGCATGCAGCATCATCAAGGACCCCACACACCTCAGCCACAAGCTGTTCACTCCCTTATCGTCTGGCAGACGGTATCGGATCATGAGGTCTGATACCAACAGGCTCAGAGAGAGTTTATATCTACAAGCCATCAGATTGCTGAACACTTGAACTGGACTGACCACCTGCTCTGATTCTCCACACCTTAGCACACATGCACTCACTCATGCACACACCCACACACACACACACACACATTCATGCTACACACATCACGGCTGCTGTTGCCAGACTCTTATAATAATAGCTAAATACTGCATAATTTAAACACTTTCTCTAAAACACGTGTAAATATTGGACTATAAAATGTGCCACCCTGTATTATACACTCTTAGAAAAAACAATTCCAAAAAGGTTCTTTGGCTGGAACCAAAAAGGGTACTTCAAAGGGTTTTCCTATGGGGACCCTTTTAGGTTCTAGATAGAACCTTTTTTTACAAGTCTACTTATGCTAAAATGTGTGTTCTATTCTACTGAGCCATTTACTTTATGTTCCTATTCTTATCTTTTATTATTTCTTAATGCTGTTGCATTGAGAAGGAACCTGCAAGTAAGAATTTCGCTGGACGGTGTATACCATGTGTATCTAATAAAACGTGAAACTTTGAAGATGAAACTTGAAAGGCAATGTGCCACTGCTCTGCCATACTTATGATCCAAGACGGCGTAGCAGTCGGACGTGTGTTTGTCTTGTCCCATGTAAATAGTCGGTCTCATCGGTTTTTTCCCGTATATATTTTAATCTCACTTTCCATCTACGATCTAAATATACTTTCCTGCAACCCACCTTACCCAATGTGGTACGGATCTAATATTTTTATATGTTATAACTGGAACCTCCATCAGGAGCTAGCCAGCTAAATAGCCACTAGCTAGTAGTCACTGTTAGCCACGGCTAGAAGTCTTCACCTTTAGCTTGGTCACCAGCCAGCTTTAGCTCGGTCAATACCTGCCAGTCTGCACAGCACGATATCAACCCAGAGGATATTGGACTGCTTTTCTCCAACACATCACCGGATTCCTGCCGCAAGGTCTGGGCCATTGCACCGGATCATTGCAGCTAGCTAGCTGCAATCGAGTGGCTACCGCTGGCTAACGCCTCTGTCCCGAAGCAAGCACCAGTTAGCCTTGAGCTAGCCTCGAGCTAGGCCCATCTCCTGGCTAGCCGAAGAGGTATACCCGCTAATTAGTGGGCTTCAATACCTCTTTTGCCAATTGGCCTGGACCCTTTATTGCCGACATGGAGCCCCGCCAATCCATCACGACTGGTCTGCCGACGTAATCGTTCGATGTGGCTGAAACAGGCTTTTCCGTTGCAATGTCACCAAAGAACCATCTGCTAGCCTCGGCCCGCCGTGCCTCCCGCTCGCCTAGCATATTAGCGACTACCGAACGGCTCCCGGACTCACCTATTGCTGCTCATTGGACCCTATGATCACTCGGCTACACATGCCTCTCTCTAATGTCAATATGCCTTGTCTTCTGCGGTTTCGGTTAGTTATTGTTTTATTTCACTGTAGAGCCCCTAGTCCAGCTCAACAACCCTTAGATAGCTCTTTTGTCACACACCCCACACATGGGGAGACCTCACCTGGCTTAGCTGGTGTCTCCAGAGATGCAAGCTCTCTCATCGTCACTCAATGCCTAGGTTTACCCCCACTGTACTCACATCCTACCATACCCTTGTCTGTACATTATGCCCTGAATCTATTCCACCACTCCCAGAAATCTGCCCCTTTTATTCTCTGTTCCCAACGCACTAGACGACCAGTTCTTATAGCCTTTAGCCGTACCCTTATCCTACTCCTCCTCTGTTCCTCTGGTGATGTAGAGGTAAACCCAGGCCCTGTAGCCCCCAGCATCACACCTATTTACAGGCACTCTCATTTGTTGACTTCTGTAACCGTAAAAGCCTTGGTTTCATGCATGTTAACATCAGAAGCCTCCTCCCTAAATTTGTTTTATACACAGCTTTAGCACACTCCACCAACCCTGATGTCCTAGCTGTCTCTGAATCCTGGCTTAGGAAGGCCACCAAAAATTCAGAAATTTCCATCCCCAACTACAACATTTTCCATCAAGATAGAACCGCCAAAGGGGGTGGAGTTGAAATCTACTGCAGAGATAGCCTGCAGAGTTCTGTCACTCTATCCAGGTCTGTAGCCAAACAGTTTGAGCTTCTACTTTTACCTTCTACTCATCCAGAAATGAGTCTCTCACTGTTGCCGCTTGTTATAGACCCCCCTCAGCCCCCAGCTGTGCCCTGGACACCATATGTGAATTGATTACCCCCAATCTATCTTCAGAGTTCGTACTGTTAGGTGACTTACACTGGAAAATATTTAGCACCCTGGCCGTCATACAATCTAAGCGAGATAACAATCAATCTCACACAAATTATCAAGGAACCTACCAGGTACAACCCTAAATCCGTAAACATGGGCAGCCTCATAGATATCATCCTGACCAACTTGCCCTCTAAATACACCTCTACTGTCTCCAACCAGGATCTCAGCAATCATTGCCTGCGTCCGTAATTGGCCCGTGGTCAAACGACCATCCCTCATCAAAGTCAAAAGCTCCCTAAAACACTTAAGCGAGCAGGCCTTTCTAATCGACCTGACCCAGGTATCCTGGAAGGACATTGACCTCGTCCCGTCAGGAGAGGATGCCTGGTTGTTCTTTAAAAGTGCTTTCCTCACCATCTTAAATAAGCATGCCCCATTCAAAAAATGTAGAACTAAGAACAGATATAGCCCTTGGTTCACTCCAGACTTGACTGCCCCTGACAAGCACAAAAACATCCTGTGGCGTTCTGCATTAGCTTTGAATAGCCCCCGCGATATGCAACTTTTCAGGGAAGTCAGGAACCAATATACACAGTCAGTTAGGAAAGCTTTCCACCTGGCTACCCCTACCCCGGCCAACAGCTCTGCACCCCCCGCAGCAACTTGCACTAGCCCCCCCTGCTTCTCCTTCACCCAAATCCAGATAGCTGATGTTCTGAAATAGCTGCAAAATCTGGATCCCTACAAATCAGCTGGGCTAGACAATATGGACCCTCTCTTTCTAAAATTATCCTCCAAAATTGTTGTAACCCCTATTACTAGCCTGTTTAACCTCTCTTTCGTATCGTCTGAGATCCCTGAAGATTGGAAAGCTGCCGCGGTCATCCAAACAAGCTTCAATGCCATACAACACTCCTTCTGTGGCGTCCAACTGCAGTAAATGCTAGTAAAACTAAATGTATGCTCTTCAACCGATTGCTGCCCGCACCTGCCCGCCCACCTAGCATCACTACTCTGGATGGTTCTGACTTAGAATATGTGGACAACTACAAATACCTAGGTGTCTGGTTAGACTGTAAACTCTCCTTCCAGACTCACTTAAGCATCTCCAATCCAAAATTGAATCGGCTTCCTATTTCGCAACAAAGCCTCCTTCACTCATGCTGCCAAACATACCCCCATAAAACTGATCGTCCTACCGATCCTTGACTTTGGCGATGTCATTTACAAAATAGCCTCCAACACTACTCAGCAAATTGGATGTAGTTTATCACAGTGCCATCCGTTTTGTCACCAAAGCCCCATATACTACCCACCACTGCGACCTGTATGCTCTCATTGGCTGGCCCTCGCTTCATATTCGTCGCCAAACCCACTGGCTCTAGGTCATCTATAAGTCTTTGCTAGATAAAGCTCTGCCTTATCTCAGCTCTCTGGTCACCATAGCAACACCCACCCGTACCACGTGCTCCAGCATGAATATTTCACCGGTCATCCCCAAAGCCAATACCTCCTTTGGCCGCCTTTCCTTTCAGTTCTCTGCTGCCAATGACTGGAACGAAGTGCAAAAATCACTGACATATCTCCCTCACTAACTTTAAGCATCAGCTGTCAGAACAGCTTACAGTTTACAGTAATATTTACATAAGCTCAGAACCACTTGTGTTTCAAACATGGTCCTCTTAAGAATTGCTGTGCTGATCAAGGGACAGTTCATTACCTCTGTCTAGTATGGTCCATTAAAGTTGTTTGTACTTTAATTTATTTTTGTAAATAAAGATGGTGACACAACAATAATGCACATTTACAAAAGGCCTATATCTAAAAAATATATAGTCAAATGAGATTTTATATATATATATAAAATCAGCAAAAAAAGAAACGTCCTCGCAGTGTCAACTGCGTTTATTTTCAGCAAACTTAACATGTGTAAATATTTGTATGAACATAACAAGATTCAACAACTGAGACATAAACTGATCAAGTTCCACGATTATGTGACTAACAGAAATTGAATAATGTGTCCCTGAACAAAGGGGGGGGGGGGTCAAAATCAAAAGTGTCAGTCAATATCTGGTGTGGCCACCAGCTGCATTAAGTACTGCTCCTCATGGACTGCACTAGATTGCCAGTTCTTGCTGTGAGACGTTACCCCACTCTTCCACCAAGGAACCTGCAAGTTCCCGGACATTTCTGGGGGGGAATGACCCTAGCCCTCACCCTTCGATTGTCACGATCGTTGAAAGGAATGGACCAAGGTGCAGCGTACGTAGAGTTCCACATAATGTAAATAAATTGAAACTCACCAAACAAAACAAACAAGCACAAACGAAACGTGACGTTCTGGTCTGCTCACAGGCAGCTACACAAACACAAGATCCCACAAAGCACAAAGGGGAAATGGCTACCTAATATGATCCCCAATCAGAGACAACGATAAACAACTGCCTCTGATTGGGAACCATATCAGGCCAATATAGAATTATAATTCCCCTAGATAACCCACCCTAGTCATTGTCACGCCCCAACCACCATAGAGAATAAACAGCTCTCTATGGTCAGGGCGTGACATCGATCCAACAGGTCCCAGACGTGCTCAATGGGATTGAGATACGAGCTCGTCGCTGGCCATGGCAGAACACTGACATTCCTGTCTTGCAGGAATACACACACAGAACGAGCAGTATGGCTGGTGGCATCATTCTGGAGGGTCATGTCAGGATGAGCCTGCAGGAAGGGTACCACATGAGGGAGGGGGATGTCTTCCCTGTAACACACAGCGTTGAGATTGCCTGCAATGACAAGCTCAGTCCGATGATGCTGTGACACACCGCCCCAGACCATGATGGACCCTCCACCTCCAAATCGATCCCGCTCCAGAGTACAGGCCTCGGTGTAATGCTCATTCCTTCAACGATAAACGCGAATCCGACCATCACCCTTGGTGAGACAAAACCGAGACTCGTCAGTGAAGAGCACTTTTTGCCAGTCCTGTCTGGTCCAGCGACGTTGCTGCCAGTGATGTCTGGTGAGGACCTGCCTTACAACAGGCCTACAAGCCCTCAATCTAGCCTCTCTCAGCCTATTGCGCACAGTCTGAACACTGATGGAGGGATTGTAAGTTCCTGGTGTAACTCGGGCAGTTGTTGTTGCCATCCTGTACCTGTCCCACAGGTGCGATGTTCGGATGTACCGATCCTGTGCAGGTGTTGTTTCACGTGATCTGCCACTGCGAGGACAACCAGCTGTCCGTCCTGTCTCCCTGTAGCGCTGTCTTAGGCATCTCACAGTACGGACATTGCAATTTATTGCCCTGGCCACATCTGCAGTCCTCATGCCTCCTTGCAGCATGCCTGAGGCACATTCATGCAGATGAGCAGGGACCCTTGGGCATCTTTCTTTTGGTGTTTTTCAGAGTCAGTAGAAAGGCCTCTTTAGTGTCCTAAGTTTTCATAACTATGACCTTTAATTGCCTACTGTCTGTAAGCTGTTAGTGTCATAACGACCGTTCCGCAGGTTCATGTTCAATAATTGTTTATGGTTCATTGAACAAGCATGAGAAACAGTGTTTAAACTCTTTACAATGAAGATCTGTGAAGTTATTTGGATTTTACGAATTATCTTTGAAATACAGGGTCCTGAAAAAGGGACGTTTTTTGCTGAGTTTATATACATCATTTTAATAACAGGACACTGTCAAGTCCATTACCCCTCTGAAGAATATGAATTAGGCTGTTTGAGAAGGTTTGAATTCTAAGCATCCTGCCTACACATAGTTTGAAGTACAATACCAACATAGCTACTATAGTAGGTCAAACCTGTGTGCTGGATAACGTTGGTAAAGCATGGTTGGAATAGGCATTGTGGTGCTCATGTGAATTTATTTTCATTTTAGGATCCAGACCAATGCCTATTCTCACTTAAAACACCAGGATGTGATTATGCAACATTGTTATACAACATTATAAGCAATAAGGAACGAGGAGGTGTGGTATATGGCCAATTTACTTGGTGCAGGGCTGTTCTTATGCACAACGCGGAGCCATATACCACAAACCCCCAAGGTTCCCTAATAAGCTGGTTACCAACATAATTAGAGCAGCAAAAATAAATGGTTTCGTCATACCCGCAGTATATGGTCTGATATACCACAGCTTTCAGCTGATCTGCATTCAGATTTTCCAGAGAAAGCGAAAAAACAGAAACCCATTTATGTCACGCCCTGATCTGTTTCACTGGTCCTTGTGCTTATCTCCACCACCTCCAGGTGTCACCCATCTTCCCCATTATCCCCTGTGTATTTATACCTGTGTTTTCTGTCTGTCTGTTGGCAGTTTGTCTTGTTTGTTCAAGCCTACCAGCGTTTTGTCTCAGCTCCTGTTTTTCCCTAGTCTCTCTTTTTCTCGTCCTCCTGGTTTTTGACCTTTGCTTGTTCTGACCCTGTGCCCGCCTGCCGTCCTGTACCTTTGCTCCACCTCTGGATTGCTGACCTCTGCCTGACCTGACCCTGAGCCTGCCTGCCGTCCTGTACCTTTGCTCCACCTCTGGATTGCTGACCTCTGCCTGACCTGACCCTGAGCCTGCCTGCCGTCCTGTACCTTTGTTCCACCTCTGGATTGCTGACCTCTGCCTGACCTGACCCTGAGCCTGCCTGCCGTCCTGTACCTTGGCCTCTGCTCTGGATTATTGATCCGTTTGCCTTGACCTGTCGTTCGCCTGCCCCTGTGGTTATAATAAACATTGTTACTTCACAGTCTGCACTTGGGTTGTACCTTGATTCCTGGTAATTTAATCCAATTTGGAGAAAACTGGAAAAATGTTCCCTGATCTCTCTTAAGACAATAAAGCAAGCTCCTGGAAAATACACAAATAATCAACATGTACCCATCAACTATTTATATGAAAATGTACCTTAAAGTTTACTGTAGAAAGGCTTAGTGTAACGGCGGTCCTCCTCTTCTTCATCTGAAGAGGAGGAGTATTGAGGGAACCAAGGCGCAGCGTAGTGGAAAGACATATTTTATTAACGAAACACGAACTTGATTAAACTAACAAAAACAACAAACGGTGTAGACAGACCTAGACGACGTACTTACATAAAACAAGAAAACGCACGAATAGGAACATAGGCTACACAAACCGAACAAACCGTAAACAGACCAACGTGGTGTACAAACACAGACACGGAAGACAATCACCCACAACGAACACTGTGACAACGCCTACCTAAATATGACTCTTAATTAGAGGAACGCCAAACACCTGCCTCTAATTAAGAGCCATACCAGGCAACCCAAAAACCAACACAGAAACAGAAAACATAGAATGCCCACCCAAACTCACGTCCTGACCAACTAACACATAATAAACTAACAGAAATCGGTCAGGAACGTGACATAACCCCCCCCATAAGGTGCGAACACCGGGCGCACCAGCACAAAGTCTAGGGGAGGGTCTGGGTGGGCATCTGACCACGGTGGTGGCTCAGGCTCCGGGCGAGGTCCCCACCCCACCATAATCAATCCTAGCCTCCATCTCCCCCTAAGAATGTCCACCCTCCTTTTACCCCCACAAAATCCTCTTAGTAACATCAATGACAGGGACAGCACCGGGACAGAGAGATAGATCAAGACAGAGGGATAGCACAAGACAGAGGGATAGATCAGAATATAGAGGTAGATCAAGATAGAGAGGGAGATCATGATAGAGGGGCAACTCCGGACTGAAAGGCAGCTCCGGACAGAGAGACAGCTCTGGACTGAGGGGCAGTTCTGGGCATATAGCCGTTTCTGGCTGAAGGGCAGCTCATGGCTGACTGACGAATCTGGACGCTCATGGCAGGCTGACGGCTCTCGACGCTCATGGCTGGCTGACGGCTCTCGACACTCATGGCTGGCTGACGGCTCTCGACGCTCATGGCTGGCTGACGGCTCTCGACGCTCATGGCTGGCTGACGGCTCTCGACGCTCATGGCTGGCTGACGGCTCTCGACGCTCATGGCTGGCTGACGGCTCTCGACGCTCATGGCAGGCTGACGGCTCTCGACGCTCATGGCAGGCTGGCGGCTCTGAAGGCTCATGGCAGACGGGCGGCTTTGCAGGCTCATTGCAGACGGATGGCTCAGACGGCGCTGGGGAGACGGATGGCTCAGATGGCGCTGGGGAGACGGATGGCTCAGATGGCGCTGGGGAGACGGATGGCTCAGATGGCGCTGGGGAGACGGATGGCTCTGGCCGGATAAGGCGCACTGTAGACCTGGTGCGTAGTGCCGGAACTGGAGGCACCGGGCTAAGGACACGCACCTTCATACTAGTGCGGGGAGCAGGGACAGGGCACACTGGACTCTCAAAGCCCACTCTATACCTGGTGCGTGGTACCGGCACTGGTGACACCGGGCTGAGGGCAAGCACATCAGGATTAGTAGGGGGAGAAGAAACAGTGTGTACAGGGCTCTGGAGACGCACAGGAGGCTTAGTGCGTGGTGCCGGAACTGGAGGCACCGAACTGGATACACGTGGAGGAGGAACAGGGCTCAGGAGACGCACTGGTAGCCTAGTGCGTAGTGTAGGCACTGTAGGTACTAGGCTGAGGCGGGGAGGTGGCGCCGGAAATACCGGACCGTGGAGGCGTACTGGCTCTCTTGAGCATTGAGCCTGCCCAACCTTACCTGGTTGAATGCTCCCAGTTGGCTGACCAGTGCGGGGAGGTGGAATAACCCGCACCGGCCTATGTAGGCGAACCGGGGAAACCATGCGTAAGGCAGGTGCCATGTATGCCGGCCCGAGGAGACGCACTGGAGACCAGACGCGTTGAGCTGGCCTCATGACACCTGGCTCAATACCCAATCTAGCCCTACCAGTGCGGGGAGGTGGAATAACCCGCACTGGGCTATGCACTCGTACAGGAGACACCGTGCGCTCTACTGCGTAACACGGCGCCTGCCCGTACTCCCGCTCTCCACGGTAAGCCTGGGAAGTGGGCGCAGGTCTCCTACCTGCCCTTTGCCCACTACCTCTTAGCCCCCCCCCCCAAGAAATTCTTGGGTGTTACTCACGGGCTTTTTGGGCTTCCGTGCAAGACGCGTTCCCTCATAACTCCGGTTCCTCTCTCTCTTTTCCTCCACTCTCCGAGCTGCCTCCAGCTGTTCCCATGGACGGTGATTCACTTTAGCCCATGGTCCTTCTCCGTTAAATATTTGCTCCCAACTCCACAAGTCCTGTATACTTCCCCGTTGCTCCAAATTACGCTGCTTGGTTCTGGATTCTTGGTGGGTGATTCTGTAACGGCGGTCCTCCTCTTCTTCATCTGAAGAGGAGGAGTATTGAGGGAACCAAGGCGCAGCGTAGTGGAAAGACATATTTTATTAACGAAACACGAACTTGATTAAACTAACAAAAACAACAAACGGTGTAGACCAGGGGTGTCAAAGTCAAATGGACGGAGGGCCAAATAAAAATTTTAGCTACAAGCCGAGGGCCGGACTGTTCGAATGTTCATTGAAAATTTTTTAAATGACGCATATAGTCTAGTGAACCTAATTGAACCTACTGAAAACCTAACAAATATATTCCAATATGATCAGATAAATAAAGCAATATTTTCTTATGGCTCTGTCAGTAATCTTTAATTTTCAACAGACACAAAAGACAAATTTCCTTTATATAAAAATCCCCATAACATGAACATTAAATGAAAGAAACCGGTATTCAAGGCACCATCAGTAGCCTATATTTTCTATTTTAGCAAAAGTGGGCTAAATTTACTTCAAAGAAAAAAACAATAATAGCAATTTTCTATCATCCACTCAACTGAAATATTTTTAAAATATAATTGGATTGAAATACAATAAAATAAAGTGCAAAAATCTATTAATCAAAAACAACACTTTGTTTAAGGAGAAGTAACATGCAGTGAAAACAAATATTAAACTTTAACTTTTAAACTTGAACTGAGTAAAAACTCTAAATATGTGATTGCACAGTAATGTTCACTTGTTTGAGGTTGAGGGTGATACTTGGTGGTGTCCCATCTTTTCCACAAGTTCATCAATGTTCGGGGTAAGGCTCTGAGCTGAGGAAATCCTCAGAATTGAGTGGAGGTGTTCAGCAGTAAGTCGACTTCTGTGTGATGTTTTGTTCAGGTTCATCAAAGAAAACAGTTGTTCACACAGGTATGTGCTGCCAAACATAGACAACGTTTGAGCAGCCTGGATGCGCAGCTGGGGCATTGTGTCGGGGAGGAAACGGGCGAACTCCGCAGCACCCACTGCCGCATATTTTGCCCTCAGTGCATCATTGCATTGGAGGTCAATCAACTCCATTTGGAGGTTTGGTGGTGAGCTTTCCACGTCAACAGCAAATGGGTTACCGAGCAGTTCCAACCTGCTTTTTTGTGCTTCAAAGTCAGCAAATCGGCGTCGAAAGTCAGCGGCAAGCATACCTATTTTATCAGCCAACTGTGCGCTCGGGAACGCACTGGTAGAGAGCTTCTCTTTCATGGTCTGGCAGCTGGGAAAGTGGCTCAAATTTTCTTTCCGCATCTGCGTCTCCCACAGAGTCAGTTTGGTTTTAAATGCCTTCACTGTACTGTACATATCAGAGATGACATGATCCCGACCCTGCAGCTGCAAGTTCATTGCATTCAGATGACTCGTAATGTCACACAGAAAAGCCATTTCACACAGAAACATTTCGTCTCGGAGTTGTGTTGTGTCTTTCCCTTTGCTGTCCAAGAACAGACAAATCTCCTCACGAAGCTCGAAACATCTTTGAAGCACCTTTCCCTGGCTTAGCCATCGCACCTCTGTGGGATAAGGCAAATCACCATGCTCCGTTTCTAACTCCGTCAGAAATGCCTTGAACTGGCGGTGATTCAAACCTTTGGCTCTGATAAAGTTAACTGTGCGCGTGATGATGCTCATTACATGCTCCATTTTTAAGGCTTTACCGCACAACGCTTCCTGGTGTATGATACAATGATAAGCTGTCAGCTCACCTGTCGCGTTTTCCTCTTGCATCTTTTCCCGTATCTTCGCCACCAGTCCGCTCCTGTGTCCACACATCGCAGGTGCTCCGTCGGTTGTCAAACCCACGAGTTTTTCCCAAGGCAGCTCCATCTCATTTACACATCTTGACACCTCTTCATACAAATCATGCCCCGTAGTTGTGCCATGCATAGGACGTAAAGCCAAAAACTCCTCTGTCACGCTTAGGCTGGAGTCCACTCCGCGGATGAAAATTGACAACTGGGCAATGTCAGAAATGTCGGTTCTCTCATCCACAGCCAAGGAATATGCAATGAAATCTTTTCCCTTTTTCACAAGCTGCTCTTTTAGATTGATGGACAACTGGTCTACTCTCTCGGCAATGGTGTTTCTGCTCAGACTCACATTTAAAAAGAGTTGCCTTTTTTCTGGGCAAACTTCGTCACAAACTTTAATCATGCAGTTTTTGATGAAATCCCCCTCCGTAAATGGCCGGGCTGATTTAGCGATCTCTTCTGCCAAAATAAAACTGGCCTTGACAGCAGCCTGGCCTTGTGATTTGGCTTTTTTGAACAGAGCCTGTCGAGATTTGAGGCCTCGTTTTAATTCCTCTGCCTTTTGTAGCCTTTGTTCCATGTCCATATTCTTGTTTTTGTCCGCGTGTTTCGTTTCATAATGTCGTCTCAGATTATACTCTTTCAGTACCGCCACACTTTCTCCACACAGAAGACACACAGGTTTTCCAGCTACCTCCGTGAACATATACTCCGACTCCCACCTTGTTTGAAACCCCCGGTTCTCAGTGTCCACCTTCCGTTTTGCCATTTTTGATGGGTATCTGAAAGTTAATTTTACTGTGATGCTGACGACTGCTGTGCCAATAAATATTGAAATGAAGCAGCCTACTGCTCGGTGCGTCACCGTTGCATTGTGGGAAATGTAGTATTGGTGCGTGTAAAAGATCTGCGGGCTGCCGGCTTGCTGCGGTCTGCGGGCCGGTTCTAATAATAAATCAAGATCATCCCAGGGGCCGTAAAAAACCTTCTCGCGGGCCGGATGTGGCCCGCGGGCCTTGACTCTGACATATGTGGTGTAGACAGACCTAGACGACGTACTTACATAAAACAAGAAAACGCACGAATAGGAACATAGGCTATACAAACCGAACAAACCGTAAACAGACCCGCGCGGTGTACAAACACAGACACGGAAGACAATCACCCACAACGAAAACTGTGACAATGCCTACCTAAATATGACTCTTAATTAGAGGAACGCCAAACACCTGCCTCTTCTTCAGGCTGCAGGGTGAATATTGAAAAAACTGGAAAATATGTGCACATTTTCAAACGGCCTCTTAAGAAATTTTTTATTTTACAATATGCATATATTTACTACTGTTGGATAGATAACAGTCTATAGTTTCTAAAAAGGTTTGAATTATTTCTCTAAGTCGAACAGAAATATTTTTACAGCCATTTTCCCAGCCGAATTGAGATTTCCAAAATGCGATGTGTCTCTTTAAGACCTTGTCTATAAAAGGTCATTACACTTAGGACCGTAGAAACACGTCATACGCCTTCATCAGGGTGTAATGCGGAAGTGAGAATTGAAAGGAGTCGAATATCTCGTCCATGGACTGAATACCACACCTTCTTGTGAGACCTGCGCAGTTTAAAAAAAAATCCGGGCGCGAAGCAGAATTTGGTCTCGGCTACTGGAAGAAGGTCGATAACGGTGAATATGATCTCTGACTTCGATATTATTTGATACATGTCACAAAATCATCCTAAAGTATGTTTTTTCAATATACTTTAATTATATTATTGCAATTTATTCTGGACTTTAGACGTGATGTTTTGGAAGAATGTTTTGAAGACAGAAAGTTTAGCGCCGCATAGCCGTGGTGCTTGCTAACCAAAGAGGGAAATATTTCGTTCTGGAACCCAACTAAAGACTGTACTGGACATTGGACCCCGTTACAACATTCTGATGGAATATCAACAAAGATAAGGACCCAATTTGGGATGCTTTTTCATATATCTGTCGAACTGTTGTATGCTAACTGTGCTAACTGTGCTAGGCTAGCACTTGACTAGAATCAATGCTGCCTTATGCTAGCTTATGTTGTTAGCTAATATAACGATATACTGTGTTTTCGCTGTAAAACACTTCAAAAATCGGAAATATTGGCTTTATTCACACGATATCTGTCTTTCATTAGCTATCCACCATATGTTTTTCTGAAATGTTTTATGAGGTGTAATTAGTAGTCGACGTTGGTTTATGTATTTTCTCTGGCTACTCCCGTCTGGATTCAGACTGTAGCTATGTGGTAGCATTTATGGTAGCATCAATGTAAAACTGATTTATAGCTAAAATATGCACTTTTTATGAACAAAACATAGATTTATTGTGTAACATGTTATATGACTGTCATCTGAGGTAGTTTTTTCTGGGTTCTTTAGGTTGGTTTTAGTTTATTTCGGTTGGCTTGTGCATGCTACTTGAATCATAATTCATACATCATAATCATATTCATACGTGTCTGTCCACTTTTGTATTTGGTGGTGAGCTAACATAAATATATGTGGTGTTTTCTCTGTAAAACATTTAAAAAATCAGACATGTTGGCTGGATTGACAAGATGTTTATCTTTCAAATGTTGTATTGGACTCGTTAATGTGTGAAAGTTAAATATTTAAAAAAAATAGATTTTGAATTTCGCGCCCTGCAGCTGTTGTCATTTTCGTTCCGACGTCGGGCTTGCAGCCCAAACAGGTTAAGAGCCATACCAGGCAACCCAAAAACCAACACAGAAACAGAAAACATAGAATGCCCACCCAAACTCACGTCCTGACCAACTAACACATAATAAACTAACAGAAATCGGTCAGGAACGTGACACTTAGTACTACATTACCTCTAACCTGTTGGGGATGGGGGCGCTGTTTAGACTATTTATGCTAATTTGGCTAATTTTTTAAACGGCTTCCCACAAAATCCTTGATCGTACAATATGCATATTATTATTATTATTGGATAGAAAACAGTCTATAGTTTCTATAGGAGTTGAAATTTTGTCTCTAAGTGGAACAGAGCCCATTCTACAGCAATTTCCCTGACATGGAGTCAGATTTGAGAAATGTTGGCCACTCTTCTGAAGTCAGTTAAAGGGGCACTGTCGTTGCTATGACTATACGGACACTTCTTACGTCTTCCCCTGGATGCCTTTACGTGATGACGATTCCAACGGGGTCGATTGCGCGTTCACAGGCCCTACAAATGAAAAAACCCTGAAGCTAGTCATTCTTTGGGAGCTGCGTCATGAGCCTAGAGGACACCGGCGCGCACCTGTTCCAAGCGTTAGTTTAGCCTGTTATATTTCTCCGGTCATCTTTTCACTCGTTATAGGAGTTAAAAACATCATAAGGTAGTTAATTTAAAGCGTTTTATAGCAATTTATATCCGTTTAGTGCGATTTTGGGACATTTATTTTTGCAACGATGTGAAAAGTTGGGCACGCTTTTCAGTTCATCCCGAACGCAGTTGACATTTCCACATGGCAAGAGGACAGCTTTCCACCAAAAGACGATTTCTCCCAAGAAAGGATCCTTTGCCCAAGAGACTGATGGAAGAACAGCTCAAGGTAGGACATTTTTATTATGATAAATCGTGTTTCTGTCGAAACATTTTAGTGGCTTAGGACGCCATGTTTTTTGACGTAGCTTCGCTTGGCGCAAATTGTATTGAAAAGTAAGGATAAATTAAAAAATGTAATAACGCAATTGTATTAAGAATTAAATTGTCTATCAATCCCTGTCCACCCTGTATTTTTTAGTCACGTTTATGAGTATTTATGTATAAGAGTAGATCACTGTCTAAGTGGCGCAAGGACATTTTCTTTACCAGCTTGTCTACATTTCACATTGTCTAACCATGATTTTGGTGGCTAAATATAAACATTTTCGATCAAACTGTATATGCATGTTGTAATGTGATGTTACAGGAGTGTCATCGGAAGAATTCTGAGAAGGTTAGTGAAAAAATTAATATCTTTTGGCGATGTTGACTTTTATCGCTCACTTTGGCTAGAATCAATGCTGGGCTGCTAATTGCTATGTGCTAAGCTAATATAACGATTTATTGTGTTTTCGCTGTAAGACACTTAGAAAATCTGAAATATTGTCTGTATTCACAGGATCTGTGTCTTTCGATTCGTGTATGCTGTGTATTTTTACGAAATGTTTGATGATTAGTAGTTAGGTAAACACGTTGCTCATTGTAATTATTCTAGTCCATTTGTGATGGTGGGTGCAATTGTAAACTATGAAGTCTACCTGAAATATGCACTTTTTTCTAACAAAACCTATCCCATACCATAAATATGTTATCAGACTGTCATCTAATGAGTTTTTTTGTTGGTTAGGGGCTATAAATATCTTAGTTTAGCCGAATTGGTGATGGCTACTGGTGTTGGTGGACAAATAAAAGATGGTGGATTATGCTAATGTGTTTTTAGGTAATAGATGTACATCTTTACATATTGTGTCTTCCCTGTAAAACATTTTAAAAATCGTAAATGTTGACTGGATTCACAAGATCTGTGTCTTTCATTAGCTGTATTGGACTTTAATGTGTGAAAGTTAAATATTTTAAAAAAATATTTTTTTTGAATTTCGCGGCACTGGTTTTTCAGTGGGGGGGGGGGGGTGTGCCGCTAGCGCCACGCTGATCCTAGACAGGCTAAACAAAGGGGAATTATCACTAAATATAAAATGTACAACCAAACGTACATTTATCAGATATCATCAACTTTGTAAACACAATTCAGGAATGGTTAAAAAGCTACAGTTTTATGCAGGCTTTTTGTTCAAGCCCAGTTCTACCACACCTGTTTTCTACTATTCATGGTCACGATGAACAGCTGAGGTCTTGATGAACAGCTGAGTAGTTGAATCAGGTGTGGTAGCACTGGGCTTGAACAAGAAATCCTGCATAACCCTGTGGATCACTGATAACTCCTGATACAAACACTGTAACAAATGACAAACTGCTGAGAAACACCTGCAAAATACTAAGTCATTAAACAAGTACAAAACTCTTAAGAGAAACTATACACATATTTGCAAATCTGAAATTGGATTGGTGCTCTAAACCCTTGAATACAAAACTTCAGCTACAAATGTCCGAAGTAATGCTGTACACAGCTGTCCAACTCCAGTGAAAGAGCACACATGTCCTCATTTAGAAATGGCAGTATAAATATGAAAACAGGTAGGAGAACTCACAGATTTGCAACAGAACATACATTTTAAGTATTGATAGAGTGCAAAGTACCATGTTTACTGCATGCATTTGAATTGGCAAAAGTAATTTGTAAGTTCCACACGGGCCAGCTTGCATTTCTCCGTGACAGGCGCATTTCCACAATTCGCCACTCGACCTTAAAGCACTGTGTCCCTAGGCAGTACCTTAGCGATGGCTTGCATCTCATGGATGAGACCTTAAAGCACTGTGTCCCTAGGCAGTACCTTAGGGATGGCTTGCATCTCATGGATGAGGGCAATGACCTCTTCCTTGAGATTCTGAGAGGTGGTATCTCCTCCATTCTAGCAAGATGCACGTAGTAGTACACACGACACTGCCATTCGCCAGCCATCAATGAAACCAAAGGCTCTTTTAAGAGTCACCTAATAAATTAAAATAAGTATGTGTGTGTTTATGTCAGTAACTGTCAAAATTATAAACTATAATTGTTGAATTGTATCCTCCGGGAGACGAACCTACAATCTTCAGATACACAGGGCGTATCTATTACACTACGAACCCTGTTCTTAAAACACTTATTTCGACAGACCATTTAAATGGACGATCTTGAAGCGTTCTTTCAAAAACAAATTTGTTCGTTTATTTCTCTTGGTTAAAATACAAGTCTAAAACAGTTTATTTGTTGAAAACAGACTAATTTAATCACATAGCGAACCAAGTTAGCAAGCATGTCATTTTTTTTTTACTGTGCACAGCATGGCACACAATTTAAGCAAGCATTCGATTTAAGCAAGTGTTTGATTAATCTGCCCCGGGGAACACCAAGCTATGGCCCCTAAAATTATCGGCCGAAAGCAGCGAGGGAAGGCAGATAAAGCGTTTTTATAAAATGCAATAACTTTTGCATGTGAAAACAGAATACTACTCATTCCTACACATGCTTAACTACGTCACTTTTGTTTTGAGGCTACTTGGCCGTCGGACATTGCGGGCACTTGTCTCACGTCCAGGAAGCAGCCCGGTTCCAAATTGAATGCGATCAACTTTCAGCTGGTGCTAAACACTTCTACACTGGCACCCGGGCAAGATTAATCGAACCCCTCAATGATTCCGATGTTGTTTTACCTGGGTGCATTGTGTGCAGCTGACTACTTTTTACTTTTTGACGGCAACTTCAGATTTTCTGGAAACACACTGAAAAGTAACTTGATACTGTGTTAATCAGTCAGCACAAATAAGGACTATAATAATGACAAGGCAGGAGAGGGAGCGTATATCGGTCGGAGCTGGAATGTATTCTGCATGTTTGAAACAGCGAGTGTGGTAATTGTCGTAAGTCTGATGCTAGCATGCATTTGCACACTTGCTGTGCACAACTGAACTGAGGCTTATGTGCATTTGAGGTTCAACCATTAACTATAGATACATGCGGTTCATAACTAGCTTAATGTTTCTTAACAAAGTCATTTAGCCAGCAGCATACCACCCTGCATACCACTGCTGGCTTGCTTCTGAAGCTAAGCAGGGTTGGTCCTGGTCAGTCCCTGGATGGGAGACCAGATGCTGCTGGAAGTGGTGTTGGAGGGCCAGTAGGAGGCACTCTTTCCTCTGGTCTAAAAAATATCCCAATGCCCCAGAGCAGTGATTGGGGACACTGCCCTGTGTAGGGTGCCGTCTTTCGGATGGGACGTTAAGCGGGTGTCCTGACTCTCTGAGGTCATTAAAGATCCCATGGCACTTATCGTAAGAGTAGGGGTGTTAACCCCGGTGTCCTGGCTAAGTTCCCAATCTGGCCCTCAAACCATCATGGTCACCTAATAATCCCCAGCTTCCAATTGGCTCATTCATCCCCCTCCTCTCCCCTGTAACTATTCCCCAGGTCGTTGCTGCAAATGAGAACGTGTTCTCAGTCAACTTACCTGGTAAAATAAATAAATAAATAAATACATTTGTTTTCTCGGCTATGCTTTGTGTTGTGGTCTTTGTTGTTCTTAGTTGAGGAAATGTAGCTTAGCTAACTGCAGTGTTTTTCCTGTCTGAAATCTGGCTACCTCATCTTACTTGTTCTGTGCAATGCAAAATGAACGTGAACAGCGTGGCATTTTCCCAATTTTGGGGGGTTTTAAACTTAACATAACTAACATGTTTTTAACTAGCTATGTTTTGTGTAAGAAAGTCTATTATATTGTGGTGAATGAACGGGCCATACACATGACCTAACATTACAGTTTTAAATTGGCTAATGTTAATGCTATCATAGCAGCCAAGGACATTGTTTTCTTATTTGTGCATATTTCTGCATGTTTTTGCTCCGATTACATGCAAGTGTCTAGATCAGCAGTTTACAAATGATGACTTTAGCCTTATATGAAAAACCTTACTTGGAAAAACATAGCTAGCTAGCTTTCCTTGTTTCTTGAGTAGGTAGCTAACCAATGTTAGCGCTCATCTGACTGGTATAACGTTATATTAGCTAACTAGTTAGCCAGCTAGCTACCTAGCTAATCAAAACAAAAGCACATTTATGGGCTAGCTACCTTTATTTGCCCGTTTTTTAGTTAGCTAGCTTTCAAGTGACTGGTGTAAGCTAGCTACAGAGGCTAGCTGCTGAGCACAATCAAGCCAACGTTAGCTAGGTAACGGTAGCTAGTTAGCTACCTAGCTAATCAAAATATCTGCTTGCATTTATTGATTAACCTCAGCTTGAATACCACCATATACTGTAGCTAGCTATATACTGTAGCCTAGGTTTGTATGCATGCACTTTTTATGACTGGCAGCATGGTGCAAGCAGCTGTGTTGTGCCGAGCAACTGACCCGGTGTTAGGACTGAGTTTCGGCTGAAAAGATGTTAGCATTGTCAGAAATGCTACAAAAAGGTAGCGAATTGTTGGTTCTTAACGGACAAAACTGAGCACGTTGAGAGCGATAAATTATAAATGTAATCAAAACTCTTGCCCCTATAAACGTACTCAGTCAGAAAAGTGGCAAGTCTAACGGTCACTTTATGAACTCTGTAGTCTCATTCTTATCCAATGGTTAGATATTGAGCCAGTTCTGTGCAAAAAAATTGTCTGACCCTAATGCTAACGACCTTGTTAAAAATCCGGTATGTGGTTGTCAGTAACGGATGGACAGCTCATGACGAAAGGCTGGGAGTCTGCTCTGATATTAGCCCTCTGATTACAATGAAGAGCAAAACATACCGCTCTGTTCTGGGTCAGCAGCAGCTTAACCACGTCCTTCTTTGCAACACCTGACCATATGACTGGACAATAATCAAGATAGGATCAAACTAGAGCCAGCAGAACTTTGTGGAGTCTGGTGTCAAAAAAACCGAGCATCTCTTTATCACGGACAGACCTCTCCCCATCTTTACAACCATTGAATCAATCAATATGTTTCAACCATGACAGTTCACCATCTAAGGTAACACCAAGTAATTTAGTCTCTTCAACTTGCTCAACATTCCTTCATTACCAGATTCAGCTGAGGTCTAGAACCAAATACAATGCTCTTAGTTTTAGAGATGTTCAGGACTAGTTTATTACTGGCCACCTATTCTAAAACTGACTGACATGATTTGTTTAGGCTTGCAGTGACTTCACCAGCTGTGGTTGTTGACACATATACGGTTTATTCATCAGCATACATAAACACAAGGGCTTTGTTTAATGCCAGTAGAAGGTCATTGGTAAAAATAGAAAAGGGGCCAAGAGAGCTGAGGGCCAAGAGGGCCAAGAGAGCTAAAGGCCAAGAGAGCTGCCCTGCAATACAACACACTTCACATGTTTAAAATTAGAAGCTTCCATTAAAACCCTCTCTGTTCTAATAGTCAACTCTGAATCTACGACATGGCAGAGGTCGAAAAGCCATAACACATACGTTTTTTTTAACAGGTTATGATCAATAATATCAAAGGCTGCACTGAAATCTAATAGTACAGGTCCCACAAATTTCTTTCAACCAATCATCAGTCATTTATGTCAGTGCAGTACATGTTGAGTGCCCTTCTCTATAAGCATGCTGAAAGTCTGTTGATAATTTATTTACAGAAAAATAGCATTGTATTTGGTTAAACCCAATTTTTTCCAAAGGCCGCTTTACCATTCTTGGGTAGCGGAATGACTTTGGCTTACCTCCAGGCTTGAGGACAAAACCTTTCCTCTAGGCTCAGATATGATTTTATGAACCTTATTTCCTAGGCTATATATATTAAAATGGTGTCACACCCTGATCTGCTTCACCTGTCCTCGTTATTGTCTCCATCCCCTCCAGGTGTCTCTTGTTTTCCCCAGTGTATTTATCCCTGTGTTTCCTGTCTCTCTGTGCCAGTTCGTCTTGTTTTCCCCAGTGTATTTATCCCTGTGTTTCCTGTCTCTCTGTGCCAGTTCATCTAGTATGTCCAAGCCTACCAGCGGTTTTCCCGTTTTCCTGCTTTGCCTTTTCTCCTTTTGCTAGTCCTCCCGGTTCTGACCCTTGCTTGTTTTCTGGACTCCATGCCCGCCTGCCTGACCATTCCGCCTGCCCTGACCTTAAGCCTGCCTGCCCTTCGGTACCTCCTGAACTCTGAATCTTGTTTATTCATTACTCTGCCCAGTGGCGAGCCATCATTCAGGGCAGGTGAGAGCCCTACCTGTTTAAAGCCACACATTTTTAGTAAAACATTTTTTAACTGTTTTGCATGTTATTCTACCATTAATACGTGTCACATATCAGTTTGCAAACAATGTAAAAAAATAAAATATCATTGAGTTAATAAAGCCGCATACAAAGGCAGCTACAAAATGCAGGTGTTTCAGCCTAGCTCAGTGCTTTCTGTGGTGGCGGGGCAAGCCAGCAGAAAATATGGAGCGTTGCACTGTGATTGGCTCAGTGTTCTGTCACTCAAAGGGACACTACATCACTGCCAAGTCTAAGGGTAGACATAGAAAATTCTATCCCTTTGGGTGCTATCATAGTTACATTAGAAGTGCCCATCCAAGAAGGCTCAAGGTCATTGGCCATAGATAAAATTATGTCAAATCACATTATATGTACAGTAGCTTTGATTGGACTGATCATGTCAACATCATAACTTTCAGAATCTTCGCTAGCAGTCATCATGAATCAAGTCGACAATCTACTGACAAATCCTTGTCATAAGAAGATAAATAATGAAGAGAAATTATAGATAAAACATATTGGACATAAACATCACACAACAAGTTGTAAATCGCAAATTCAACAATGAGTGGTTTGGAAGGAAGTGAGCACAGTCCAAGAATGTATTGTAAGGTTCTACGTAAATGATATAATATGCCAGGAAGATACAGTTGAAGTCGGAAGTTTACAAACACCTTAGGCAAATACATTTAAACTCAGTTTTTCACAATTCCTGTAATTTAATCCTAGTAAAAATTCCCTGTCTTAGGTTAGTTAGGATCACCACTTTAAGAATGTGAAATGTCGGAATAATAGTAGAGAGAATGATTTATTTAAGCTTTTATTACTTTCATCACATTCCCAGTGGGTCAGAAGTTAACATACACTAATTTAGTATTTGGTAGCATTGCCTTTAAATTGTTTAACTTGGGTCAAAGTTTTAATGACTCCAACCTAAGTGTATGTAGGTTGTCAAGGGGACCTTCAATGCTGCAGAAATTGTTTGGTACCCTTCCCCAAATCTGTGACTAAATTTACATTGCAATGACATGCACTGTCAACTGTGGGCCCTTATATAGACAGGTGTATCTTTGAAAATCTTGTCCAATCAATTGAATTTACCAGAGCTGAACTCCAATCAAGTTATAGAACCATCTCAAGGATGATCAATGGAAACAGGATGCACCTGAGCTCAATTTCGAGTCTCATAGCAAAGGGTCTGAATACCTATGTAAATAAGGTATTTCTTTTTTTTCTTTTTGTAATACAGTTGCACACAAAAAATATATATAATGGGGTACTGTGTGTAGATTCATGAGAATGTTTTTTTTTTTTAAATAAATTTTAGAATAAGGCTGTAACGCAACAAAATGTGGAAAATGTCAAGGGGTCTGAAAACTTTACGAATGCACATTATAATGCCATTATTGCTTTTGTGCTGAGTTTCATTATTTATCAAGGCCACTTGGCACTTGTAATGTTGTTTAGGCTACTGATGTTTTCATAATTTGACCGCGTGTCTTAACCGTATGTCTTGGTGGTTGAGGTATTTGGTTTTTTTCTTCTTAAAAATAAGCTGTTACAATGTTCTAACACATATGCTTTCTGTTTCATCATTTTATCAAAGGCACTCCAGGAATAACATTTATTGAACACTTGAATTTTGGTGTTTTTGGAGTTTTGTTTGTTTTTACATATAGCCTACAGTAACATAAACCAATGAAAATGCTATTTTGTTATTTGAAATAAAACAAAAAGTTATATTCTGTTACCCAAGCTCTTCATAAACACAGCCAAATTATTATTTTTGCGATAGCATATATTAAATGTATTAATTACAGTGTTGGAATGTTGGAGTCAGAATGACTGCTCATTAGCTTGAAGGGGGGGGGGGGGTTCCTTGAGGCCCACTGGTTCTAGTGTTAAAAGATCCTTCACCTGTGATAGAGAGACACCACTGTCCTCAATGGTACTCCAACCGGCTTTGGTCTTTGTCATGGTAGCAACGTACAGTAGACTACGCTGTTACTCGTCACAGTTCTAGACAGGGCAGGTCACAGGGCTGATGGAAACAGCAGGGATTCAGTCACACTCCCGGGACGATCTGTCGTCCTAGCCGCAAGGGCTGTGGGCTGTGTACAAGCTGCTAAGGAAACCTGATAGCTAGCTAGTTAACGTTAGTTTGAACCAACGAGGGAACAATGAGCTACTCTGGAGCAAAATAAACCTGCTATTGTTCCCTGTAATACATTGAACTTAAATGTTGACAATTATTTGAAAATAAGTTAGTTAATTCATAGTTATTTTGCAAAAGAAAGCCACGACAAAGATACACTTTCAATGCATGCCACCGGAATGTCATTCGATCTTCCTTTCTAATGACGGCAGTCCCTATATTTCCTTTTGTGAAACTTGCTAGGCTATACAGTCAGGTCCAAAATTATTGACATCCTTGATAAAGATGAGCGAATATAAAATAAATAATACAAATATGGAGCTATATTTTATTCAAAAATGTTAGTTTTTTTACAATTACATTATTTTATACAAATACATTTCCTCAGAGAACAAGATGAACACGTTTTAATTATTTTTTTTAAATTCGCAACAATATAGGGGTCAAAATTATTGGCACCCCTGTTTTCAATACCTTTCAACTCCTCACCTTGCGAGGATAATGGCGCTGACCCTTTTTCTAAAATGTGATTGGAGAACAGATTGCGATGGATCAATTTCTTCATACAGAATCTTACCAGATCCTTGATATCCCGTCAATCGGGTTCAAGTCCAAAGATGTTGTGGTCAATTAAGCATTTCTTTGTTGATTTTGATATGTACTTGGTCCTGGGTAAAGTTCATGATGCTGTTGATCTTAACAAGGGTCAGAGGACAAATGGAAGTAAAATAGCCCCATAATATGAAATATCCATCATATTTTACAGTAGGTATGGGGTTATTTTCTCCATTTGCGTCCTTGTTTACACACCAAACTCACCACTGGTGTGCATGGCCAAAGAGCTCTCAATAAGTTTGGACCTGACTGTATTTTGATGTCGGAGTCACCCCCTAGTTCCCCCACTTAGTCTCAGGACAGGAGCAATGTTTCTGCACACTAATCACTCTCTTCACAGGAAGAGACTGTTATAATCTTTATCTCATTCTAGGGAATAGACAATGCCCTGTGGCTGTGTTTTCCTTGTCACTTGAATGGGTCTGGAGACCTTATTTATCTTCCTGATCGGTTTTAAACGATTCAAGCCCAGTGGGCTTCCTCTACATGACTTATGACTCAAGATTTTCACGGCTACATGGTGATACAGTACAATATGTGTTTCCTCTATGGAGGAAGTTGAAAATCAAATTCATATTCAACCTCATGATCATATTTCTGAATCTCCACACAGGGCCTTGGTCCTTCATATAGGGATTATGTGAAGTGTTATAACACAGGTATTAATATTCTGTAATAATCCAAAACGATTTAGACATAAGGAAAACAAAAGCTATGATTTATTTCCATTTTGCCGGAATTTAATTTCCAAGTGTGCTGCAACTAATGGGGGAGGGAGAGAGAGAGTGAGAGAGATGAAAACAGAGGAAAAAGTATCTTTGCCATAAAGCTGACAGTAATATGAGATTTAGCAACACGGCTTTGAGCATAAATGTATTCCTGGATGTACAATACTGGAACCTGTAGGCTATGTGAGTTTACATGAGACACATTTACAGGAGCTGCTATGTATACAGTAAAATGTGTACTGATATGGCGTTATGTACACAAGTGAAAGCACATCTCGCTCTCTTTCTCTCTCTCAGCCTCCAGTATTTATGCTGCATTAGTTTATGTGTCAGGGGGCTAGGGTCAGTCTGTTATATCTGGAGTATTTCTCCTGCCTTATCCGGTGTCCTGTGTGAATTTAAGAATGCTCTCTCCAATTCGCTCTCTTTCTCTATTTTTCTCTTTCTCTTTTTCTTTCTTTCCTTCTTTCTTTCTCTCTCTCGGAGGACCTGAGCCCTAGGACCATGTCTCAGGACTACCTGGCCTGATGACTCCTTGCTGTCTCCAGTCCACCTGGCCGTGCTGCTGCTCCAGTTTCAACTGTTCTGCCTGTGGCTATCGAACCCTGACCTGTTCACCGGACGTGCTACCTGTCCCAGACCTGCTGTTTTCAACTCTCTAGAGACAGCAGGAGTGGTAGATACTCTGAATGATCGGCTATGAAAAGCCATCTGACATTTACTCCTGAGGTGCTGACCTGTTGCACCCTCGACAACCACTGTGATTATTATTATTTGACCTTGCTGGTCATCTATGAAAATTTTAACATCTTGGCCATGTTCTGCTATAATCTCCACCCGGCACAGCCAGAAGAGGACTGGCCACCCCTCATAGCATGGTTCCTCTCTAGGTTTCTTCCTAGGTTCTGGCCTTTCTAGGGAGTTTTTCCTAGCCACCGTTCTTCTACACCTGCATTGCTTGATGTTTGGGGTTTTAGGCTGGGTTTCTGTAGAGCACTTTGTGACATCAGCTGATGTAAGAAGGGCTTTATAAATAAATTTGATTGATTGATTGATGTATGAAGTCTCTTTTATATTTAAGAGTTGCTGTCGTTTGCAATACGACATTCTCTCGCTCTTTGTAAAGTGGCAGGCAATAGCCATCATACATGGTCATTAAACACAAACACTCACACTGCAGTGAGGGCACTCATTTCAATGACATCAACAAACTTGCAGTATCCCTATTTAAAAACATTACAAGCTGACCTTTGACATCCGTATTATAGCTCGTCATCCATACATCTCCATACAAGGAAGAAAATTAATCATAATGAAGTGGCTTATTTGCATATCAACAGCACTGCTCACACCTCCCATGTCAGCTGAGGCATCTCATCTCCACCTCCAGTAACATACTGAGTGAGACATCGAGTTACAGGTGCTAATTAGCTTTCTGCTTTTGTCTAGTCACAGGATCTTTGGCTCCTGTGAGAACAACACATAGGCCTACATCACAGTAAAGTGAAGTTAGATAGTTTATGAAGAAAGTGCATGGGCTGGTGACAGAGGTGATGTTTGGGGAAGTAAACTTTTCTGTGTTTTGAGAGTCTGTTGGTGATATCGTTTTGCTCCACTGCGCAATAATGCTCTATGTGCTCTGTTTGGACAGTGCTGGCTGAGTACTGAAAGGTAGAGCTCTCAAACATCTAGCCGGTTTGGACTGTATCAATGGTTGGAAGTCAATGAAGCAGAGCACACACCACATACACAGATTTTTATTGCTATCCTTGTGGGGACCAAATCATTTATTCCCACCCAAAATCCTATTTTCCCTAACCCCGAACCCTAAAGAGGAAGGCCATAAAAATTGTCAAAGACTCCAGCCACCCTAGTCATAGACTGCTCTCTCTGCTACCGCATGGCAAGCAGTACCGGAGCGAAAGTCTAGGTCCAAGAGGCTTAACAGCTTCTACCCCCAAGCCATAAGAATACTGAACATATAATCAAATGGCTACCCAGACTATTTGCATTGCCCCCCCCCCCCCTCCTATTTTACGCTACTGCTACTCTCTGTTATTATCTATGCATAGTCACTTTAATAACTCTACCTACATGTATATATTACCTCAATCACCTCGACTAACTGGTGCCCCCGCACATTGACTCTGTGCCGGTACCCCCTGTATATAGCCTCGCTATTGTTATTTTACTTAATTATTTGTTACTTTTATTTATTATTTACTTAATTATTTGTTTCTTTTATTTTGTATTTTTCTTAAATGCATTGTTGGTTAAGGGCTTGTAAGTAAGCATTTCACTGATAGGTCTACACCTGTTGTATTCGGCGCATGTGACAAAAAAAATCTGATTTGATATGAAATCTAACCCTAACATTGACCCTTAACCTAACCATAACCTTAAGCCTAACCTTCACCCCAAACCCTAAAACTATACCTAACCCTAACTCCTAACCCTAACCCATCGCTGACATAGCCTTACACGTCACACACAGACAGCTAGCAGAACACCAGAGTCGCTGAATATTTATTTCATTTTCCCTTCACCTGACTGCCATCATCATTTAGGCCTGTTGACGGCTTCGTGTGGAGCTGAGCTGGCGCTTCTGAAGTAGCAGGGTGAGGAATCATCTCCTTCAATAAGGCCTGGCTGTTCTCAGGCTATTTTGCACTGCACTACAGACACGGCCCCCCTGCTGTCCCCATGCAACTGAAAACCACACAGGGTCAGCCACAATGAATCACTGGAATGAAGGAGGGCTGATACTGATGAGCTCATTTTACAATCATACAGCATGTTGAGGTACAGTAACCTCCAATTGGGTTGTGGCAGCTAGTGACGGATAAAGTGCTTATTGTGCAGTTGTTATTATATAGTATGGTATGGACATGGTGGTGAGTTTACACTCTTATCTGGGTGCAAGTGTTAGGCCAATTTCAAAGCCAATTCAGTCTACTGTTGATGAATAGTTATTTTACAGAAGAAAGTTATTCTCCGCTACTGCATTTTTCCAGACTAAATTAACCTCTGGTCTTAGTCAGAGAGAAAATAAAATACAAACAACTATATCATTTTTTAGATCTGTAGAGCCATGTACCGGTGTTAAACAAATGACTATAAAAACTATTTGGTTTATTTGCACAGCTGTCTTTAGAGGACATCAGCCAGCCAAGGGTTTTATCTGATAGAGTGAGGTGTTGCTCAACCAGAGGTCGAAAAAGCATCATATTCAGACTGTCATCTAGCTTTAGCCTCGTGAGTAATAAAAGCTGCCACACGTCAGCAAGCACTTCAGTGTGTGAGCTCATTCACTACGTCAGGCCGGAGGACACACACAACAGGAACACCTTTGTCAGACCGCATCATCACACAGGTAGAGGACACAGAGGGTGGTAAGAGTGATGCAGAATGACATCACAACACCTGTTGGCTTTCGATGTTTCAATGAGAATGATGTGAGTGGAGTACCGCTGATCTGACACAAAGTATGAGTAGCACTTTGATCCTCACTACAGCTGAATAGAACTCGTCAATGCAAGGATGTGTGTGTGTGTGTATCTTCTATGGTGTGCACTCTATGAAACACATGAGTTTCAGAGGCTCCAGATGGCTTTGGGGATTCAGTTCACATCAGGGACTAAACCACAACTCAAGAGGAACTATATCCTGTCCTCTACCTCAGACAGCCCATACAGAGTGTGTCTGTGAGTGAACAGCTTCCATATCCACCTTTACACCTCTCCATCCACCCCTGCGGTGAGCTTTGTTCACCATATCTCACTTACAGCACATTAGTCCCACTGGAGAGAGGAGGGCGGAGGGCGAGGGGACAGGACGAGGAGGAGGGATAGGGCGAGGAAGGGGGAGGGTACTCATAAAACCTCACATCTTTTCCCCATCAACCTCCAAGGCCCCTGCACGGATTTATTTGTGGCGTCTATCACCTCATGGGAAGAAGAGTGAGCTGGGGGAGAGTAGGCTAGGAAAGGAAGGGTGGAGTGAGAGATGGAGGGGTCTGATATTTGCCCATTTGGCTGGCCCCGCTTTGGGGGAGGAAGGGTGCAGACTGCAGAGAGAGAGATAGAAAAAGTGAGAGAGAGAGAGAGAGAAAGAGAGAGAGGGCTATGTTATTGATGGCCTTCTTCATGCCCCAACACCCTTACGTCTTATTGGAACATCTATCAGGAACGTTTGCCCTGTGGATGGCCTTATCAACGGCAACTGACGCTGTGCTCTCACTGAGGGGATTCTAACCCTGTCACCTAGGGGCCTCTAACCCTCTCACTGAGGGGATTCTAACCCTGTCACCTAGGGGCCTCTAACCCTCTCACTGAGGGGATTCTAACCCTGTCACCTAGGGGCCTCTAACTCTCTCACTGAGGGGATTCTAACCCTCTCACTGAGGGGACTCTAACCCTTTCACTGAGGGGACTCTAACCCTCCTCCCTCTCTTTTGCTCTCCCATCCCTTCTCATTCTCTATTTCCACTGATTGAGCGGACTTTACTTCCCACCTTCCCTCCCTCTCTCTCTTTTTCTCTCTTTTTTATGAAATAGGTTGTTTAGAGCGTGGCCGGCATGGCGTGGAGCACCATAAGACCAGCGAATCCTGCGGTGCTGTCTGCAGGTTGATGCCTGAACCACAGGAAACCTTGGACAGATGAGGAATGAACTTGCAGTAAGCCAGCGGGACTGTAAAAGCTTCACTAAGAGGAGAGCTAAGCTCCAGACTCCTGGCCTTTAAACACTCAACTGATGGCTCTACAGGCCACAGGTTAACGGGCATCATTAAGTCCCAAACACCCTGACCAGGAAAATCTCGGCCTTAGTAATAACTGCACAAAGACTACCCATTTATGACATGGGAAAATCGGTTGGAGTATGTCGGTTGTGGTGTTGCCAGATCAAAATCAAACTGCACTTAGAGCGAATATATGGGAGCTCACACAATATGCTATGTCGTTATTGGGGTAGGTAACTAGATTCAGCCCTGGGCTGATTTTTGTCTGAGCGGATGGCCAGAACATAATTATAATTATATGTTCACTGCAAATTGACCGAGAGAAGCCCAAAAAGAGATTGCATTTGAAAATAACATAATAATTGAGACATGATCACATAAGTCTCTTTTTTTATTTGTGGGAATACTTGGTGCACAGATTTCCTGAATTAAAATCATATTTAGCTGAAGCGCTGGTGATTTTACAGTATATTTTAACCAAAACCTTCAATACAAGAAAACAAAAACTTGTGGGGTCCAAAAAAATCACTTGCGGGACTGTTTTGGCCCTTGCCCGACCCCTGATGTAGGCCAATGTGTAGGCTTTTAGAGAAGTCAAATCAGAGGGTTGAAAATATAACTGTTATGATTACAGTATGAATTGATCAATGTTACTGCTCTTACAGTATTGCAGATCCATCAAGCACTGAGTGAAACAGACAAGGTCACGTAGAAAGCTCCCCTCTTTCTCCATTTTAAAATGTGATGTTCTACAGATTTACAGTAATGTGCTAATAGCTCCAAACAATTACAGCGAGCAACAGACAGAGATAGAGTGGGAGCCTAAAGTGCAATTGACACTTTACCCCCTCAGGTATGAGCTGGCTGGACTTTATTAGTACACATAAGGACTCTGCTTTTTGCCAACTCAACGCCTGGATACATGGAAAGGAAAGTCTGATTCAGAAGCAACATTTTACAAAGGTAATTTATTTAGCTAGCTCCTTCCTCCTGATGCTGCTGATGTCACTGGCCCTGGTCTCAAAATCTCCCATAGAGATGTATAGAAGCTCAATGCACATGTTTCAGAGCAGGGGAGAGACACTCCGGTCCGACCCATAAATCACCTGGCCTGACTATCCACTCTTTACGAAAATACCTCTGTCAATCAGCACACTGAATGGGGGCAGGAGTGTGTGTGTGTTGTGTGAGTGTATGTGTGTGTGTCAGTTTGTGTTTGTGCAATCTGTCGTTGTCTGATGCTGTTATTATGCACAGACACACAATTCATTAGAAAAATAGCCGTTGAGTATATTCATCACTCGCACTGACATTTATGCCATAAGCTATTCCAGTCCCACTCCAATTGGTGCTTAACCAAAAGTCCCACACACAAGTCAGCAACACCCAGAGACAACATGCTGCACCACCTCTCAAAAACAGTCATCTGTACAAACAAGTGAAAAACATGTTTCAGCAGCATATTAATACTGTAGTTGAGCTAACACATTTGAGACCTGTTTCAGGAAGCTAGGCGCATGTCGCATGCCACTACTTCACAGTGTCTCTCCCCTGCTCTGAAATATGTGCATTTGAACGTAAACATTTCTTTAAATCAAAATGCATTTTTTGGCAGAAAAGCCTTCTGGAACATGTGAACTTGCATGTGCCTTAATAACAAACTTGTATGCCATCTGTAATCACAAATAAAATTGTTACATTACGAGCCTAGTTGGTTTAGCCATGGAAAAAGACAGGAACCTTCCCGCTAGCCATGATTGGCTGAGACAATGAATGGCATGGGCTGGACATGCCGAGAGATGAGTTTGGATTGGTTTGCCATGTAGCATGCTTCTGTCTATAAATTGAATTGCTCAGTATGTGTAGATAATCCTTGATGTAATGGCTTTTTTGAAAGATATGGAGAACAGCAAAAGTGTTGCTAATGCTCTCAACAAAATTGCTGCCCTGAATTCAGCAGGGGCTATCGACGAAGATCAGTGGGGAGAAGTTGTGATGGAAGACTTTCTGGAGGACGATTGTGCCATGCTGACTCTCTCTGACTCTGAACATGAATCAGGTGAGTGGTCTAATCCTTTAATATTTAATAATTTCAGACCATTTTATTGGTAAACTACATGGTAATGTAAAAGTTGTATTTTTTTGTGATCCAATACGTAATATAGTACGTACTTATCATAATTTGGTTTTAATCCAAATTAAAACCAAATCATGTATCTAGATCCTCTATGAGGCTTTGGAGGGATTCTAGTTGTGGGTTTAAAAGAAAACATGAATTATCAGCATAAAATGACACCTTTGATTTTAAGCCCTGGATTTCAAATCCCCTAATATTATTGTTGAATCTGATTTTCAATTCAACTAGGCAAGTCAGTTAAAAACAAATTTTCATTTACAGTGACAGCCTACCAGACAACAGTTCAGGGGCAGAACAACAGATTTTTACCTTGTCAGCTCGGGGATTTGATCCTGCAACCTTTCGGTTACTGGCCCAATACTCTAACCACTAGGTTACCTGCCATCCAGATTTAAACAGCTAACATTTCAATGGCAATAATAAATAGATCTGCCGATACTGGACAACCGTGTTTTACTCCTCTTGACAGTTTAACACTTTCTGAGATGGAGCCATTATTTACTATTTTACACCTAGGGTTACTATGCACAACTTTAACCCATTTTATATAATATATAATATAATATAACCCATTTTATAACCCATTTTCTCCAAAATTGAAATATATAAACTCCAGTCGTACTTTATCAAAGGCCTTTTCAAAGTCAGCTATGAATACCAGGCCTGGTTTCGCAGATATTTCATAGTGTTCTATTGTTCCAGTACTTATATTATCTCCAACGTATCGTCCATGTAAAAAACACCTGTCTGATTAGGAGGAATAATATCTGACAAAAACGTTTTAATTCTATGTGTCACGTTCCTGACCTGTTTTCTGTTAGTTTTGTATGTGTTAGTTGGTCAGGACGTGAGTTTGGGTGGGCAGTCTATGTTTTCTGTTTCTATGTTTGTTTAAGGGTTGCCTGGTATGGCTCTCAATTAGAGGCAGGTGTTTGGCGTTTCCTCTAATTGAGAGTCATATTAAGGTAAGTTGTTTCACATTGTTTGTTGTGGGTGGTTGTCTCCTGTGTCTGTGTATGTCGTTGCGCCACATGGGACTGTTTCGGTTTTGTTTGTTCGTTCGTTTTATGTTGGCAGTTTTCGTGTTCATGCGTTCTTCGTGTTTCATGTGAGTTCGTCGTTCAGGTCTGTCTACATCGTTTATTTGTTTTGTAACTTCAAGTGTTCGTTCGTGTTTTCTGTTTTGTTTATTAAACATCATGTCTAAGTATCACGCTGCGTCTTGGTTCAATCCATGCTCCTCCTCTTCAGAGGAAGAGGAGAACCGTTACAGAACCACCCACCGATCCAGAGCCAAGCGGCGTGAGTTCGAGCAGTGGACATGGGAGGACGTGTTAAATGGAAAAGGTTGCTACACATGGGAGGAGATCCGAGCTGGAAGAGATCGCCTTCCATGGGAACAGCTGGAGGCGATTAGGAGAGCGGAGGCAACGGGAGAGAGAGACCGGATTTATGGAGGCAACGGGAGAGAGAGACCGGATTTATGAAGGTATGCGGCTAGCACGGAAGCCAGTGAAGAAACCCCAAACATTTCTTGGGGGGGGGGCTAAGAGGTAGTGGGCCAAGGGCAGGTAGGAGACCTGCGCCCACTTCCCAGGCTAACCGTGGAGAGCGGGAGTACGGGCAGACGCCGTGTTACGCAGTAGAGCGCACGGTGTCTCCTGTAGGTGTGCATAGCCCGGTGCGGGTTATTCCACCTCCCCGCACTGGTAGGGCTAGATTGAGCGTTGAGCTGGATGTCATGAAGCCGGCCCTACATATCTGGCCACCAGTACGTCTCCTCGGGCCGGCATACATGGCACCAGCCTTACGCATGGTGTCCCCGGTTCGCCTACATAGCCCGGTGCGGGTTATTCCACCTCCCCGCACTGGTCGGGCGACGGGGAGCATTCAACCAGGTAAGGTTGGGCAGGCTCAATGCTCAAGGGAGCCAGTACGCTTGTACGGTCCGGTATTTCCGGCGCTACCTCCCCGCCCCAGCCCAGTACCACCAGTGCCTACACCACGCACCAGGCTTCCAGTGCGTTTTCAGAGCCCTGTTCCTCCTCCACGCACTCTTCCTATGGTGCGTGTCTCCAGCCCAGTGCCTCCAGTTCCGGCACCACGCACTAAGCCACCTGTGCGTCTCCAGAGCCCTGTACACACTGTTCCTTCTCCCCGTACTCGTCCTGATGTGCGTGCCCTCAGCCCGGTGCCACCAATGCCGGTACCACGCACCGGGCAAATTGTACGCTTTGAGAGTCCAGTGTGCCCAGTCCCTGCTCCCCGCACTAGCATGAAGGTGCGTGTCCTTAGCCCGGTGCCTCCAGTTCCGGCACCACGCACCAGGTCTACAGTGCGTCTCATCCGGCCAGAGCCAGCCGTCTCACCAGCGCCATCTGAGCCATCCGTCTCCCCAGTGCCGTCTGAGCCATCCGTCTGCCCAGTGCCGTCTGAGCCATCCGTCAGCCCAGTGCCGTCTGAGCCATCCGTCTGCCCAGTGCCGTCTGAGCCATCCGTCTGCCCAGTGCCGTCTGAGCCATCCGTCTGCCCAGTGCCGTCTGAGCCATCCGTCTGCCCCGAGCCATTAGAGCCGCCCGTCTGTCCCGAGCCGTCAGAGCCGTTAGTCAGTCAGGAGCCGCTAGAGCCATTCGTCAGTCAGGATCTGCCAGAGCCGCCAACCAGACAGGATCTGCCAGAGCCGCCAACCAGACAGGATCTGCCAGAGCCGCCAACTAGACAGGATCTGCCAGAGCCGCCAACCAGACAGGATCTGCCAGAGCCGCCAACCAGACAGGATCTGCCAGAGCCGTCAGCCAGCCATGAGCGTCCAGAGCCGTCAGCCAGCCATGAGCGTCCAGAGCCGTTAGCCAGCCATGAGCGTCCAGAGCCGTCAGCCAGCCATGAGCGTCCAGAGCCGTCAGCCAGCCATGAGCGCCCAGAGCCGTCAGCCAGCCATGAGCGTCCAGAGCCGTCAGCCAGCCATGAGCGTCCAGAGCCGTCAGCCAGCCATGAGCGTCCAGAGCCGTCAGCCAGCCATGAGCGTCCAGAGCCGTCAGCTAGTCATGAGCGTCCAGAGCTGCCATGTATCCAAAACTGCCCCTCAGTCCAGAGCTGTCTCTCTGTCCGGAGCTGCCCTTCAGTCCGGAGTTGCCCCTCTATCCTGAGCTACCTCTCTATCTTGACCTACCTCTCTGTCTTGAGCTATCTCTCTGTATTGAGCTACCTTATCCTGGTGCTGCCCCTTATTTTGAAGTTACCTATTAAGTTAATATGACTCTCAATTAGAGGAAACGCCAAACACCTGCCTCTAATTGAGAGCCATACCAGGCAACCCTTAAACAAACATAGAAACAGAAAACATAGACTGCCCACCCAAACTCACGTCCTGACCAACTAACACATACAAAACTAACAGAAAACAGGTCAGGAACGTGACATAACCCTCCCCTCAAGGTGCGTACCCTGAACGCACCACCAAAAGTCTAGGGGAGGGTCTGGGTGGGCGTCTGACCACGGTGGTGGCTCAGGCTCTGGGCGAGGTCCCCACCCCACCATAGTCAATCCCAGCTTACGCCCCCTTAAAATGACCACCCTCCTATTATCCCTACTTAACCTGTCTAGGACCCCCCCACACATTCCACTGAAAAGGCAGAGCCGCGAAATTCAAAAAAAAATATTTTTTTTACATATTTAACTTTCACACATTAAAGTCCAATACAGCTAATGAAAGACACAGATCGTGTGAATCCAGCCAACATGTTCGATTTTTAAAATGTTTTACAGGGAAGACACAATATGTAAAGATATAAATCTATTAGCTAAACTCATTAGCATAAGACACCATCTTTTATTTGTCCACCAACACCAGTAGCTATCACCAATTCGGCTAAACTAAGATATTGATAGCCACTAACCAAGAAAAAAACTCAGATGACAGTCTGATAACATATTTATGGTATAGGATAGGTTTTGTTAGAAAAATGTGCATATTTCAGGTAGATGTCATAGTTTACAATTGCACCCACCGTCACAAATGGACTAGAATAAATATATAGAGCAACGTGTTTACCCAATTACTAATCATCAAACATTTCGTAAAAATACACAGCATACACTAATCGAAAGACACAGATCCTGTGAATACAGACAATATTTCAGATTTTCTAAGTGTCTTACAGCGAAAACACAATAAATCGTTATATTAGCATACCACATATGCAAACGTTACCAGAGCATTGATTCTAGCCAAAGAGAGCGATAACGTAAACATCGCCAAAATATATTAATTTTTTCACTAACCTTCTCAGAATTCTTCAGATGACACTCCTGTAACATCACATTACAACATACATATACAGTTTGTTCGAAAATGTGCATATTTAGCCACCAAAATCATGGTTAGACAATGACAAAAGTTGCCCAGCTGGTCAGACAATGTCGTGCGCCATATTAGACAGTGATCTAGTCGTATACATAAATACTCATAAACGTGACTAAAAAATATAGGGTGGACAGCGATTGATAGACAATTTAATTCTTAATACAATCGCTGATTTACATTTTTTAAATTATCCTTACTTTTCAATACAGTTTGCGCCAAGCGAAGCTACGTCAAACAAGATGGCGTCCTAAGCGATTAACATTTCGACAGAAACACGATTTATCATAATAAATTGTTCCTACTTTGAGCTGTTCTTCCATCAGAATCTTGGGCAAAGAATCCTTTCTTGGGTCTAATCGTCTTTTGGTCGAAAGCTGTCCTCTTGCCATGTAGAAATGCCCATTGCGTTCGGCATGAACTGGAACCGTGCCCAGAGATTCACAGTGTCTCAGAAATAAATGTCCCAAAATCGCACTAAACGGAAATAAATTGCCATAAAACAGTTTAAATTAACTACCTTATGATGTTTTTAACTCCTATAACGAGTAGAAACATGACCGGAGAAATATAACTGGCTTCACTAGTGCTTGGAAAAAGTGCAGGTCGGTGTCCTCCGCGCGTCTGACGCAGCTGGAAAAGAGTTCCTACCTACACGTGTTTTTGTTTTATAGTGGCTGTGATTGGGCAATCGATACCATTCAAATCGTCATCACGTAAAGGCATCCAGGGGAAGACGTAAGCAGTGTCTGTATACTCATAGCAATAACAGTGGCCTTTTAACTGACTCCAGATCAGGGGCCAAAATGTGTGAAATCTGACTCCATGTCAGGGAAATTGCTGTAGAATGAGTTCTGTTCCACTCAGAGACAAAATTTCAACGGCTATAGAAACTAGAGACTGTTTTCTATCCAATAATAATAATAATATGCATATTGTACGATCAAGAATTTACTAGGAAGCCGTTTCAAAAATTACACGATTTACATAAATAGTGACAACAGCACCCCCTAGCCTCAACAGGTTAACCTGTCTAGGATGAGGGTGCCGCTAGCGGCACACCCCCCCCACCCCCACTGAAAAGGCAGAGCCGCGAAATTCAAAAAAAAAATTTTTTTTTAATATTTAACTTTCACACATTAAAGTCCAATACAGCTAATGAAAGACACAGATCGTGTGAATCCAGCCAACATGTCCGATTTTTAAAATGTTTTACAGGGAAGACACAATATGTAAAGATGTAAATCTATTAGCTAAAAACACATTAGCATAATCCACCATTTTTCTTTGTCCACCAACAACAGTAGCTATCACTAATTCGGCTAAACTAAGATATTTATAGCCCCTAACCAAGAAAAAAACTCATCAGATGACAGTCTGATAACATATTTTTGGTATGGGATAGGTTTTGTTAGAAAAATGTGCATATTTCAGGTAGATGGCATAGGTTACAATTGCACCCACCGTCACAAATGGACTAGAATAACTACATAGAGCAACGTGTTTACCTACTTACTAATCATCAAACATTTCGTAAAAATACACAGCATACACTAATCGAAAGACACAGATCCTGTGAATACAGACAATATTTCAGATTTTCTTACAGCGAAAACACAATAAATCGTTATATTAGCATAGCACATGTGCAAACATTACCCCAGCATTAATTCTAGCCAAAGTGAGCGATAACGTAAACATCGCCAAAATATATTATTTTTTTCACTAACCTTCTCAGAATTCTTCAGATGACACCCCTGTAACATCACATTACAACATGCATATACAGTTGTGCATATTTAGCCACCAAAATCATGGTTAGACAATGGGGAAAGTAGCCCAGCTGGTGAGAAAATGTCCGTGCGCCATATTAGACAGTGATCTACTCGTATACATAAATACTCATAAACGTGACTAAAAAATATAGGGTGGACAGCGATTGATAGACAATTTAATTCTTAATACAATCGCGGAATTACATTTTTTAAATTATCCTTACTTTTCAATACAGTTTGGCGCCAAGCGAAGCTACGTCAAAAAACATGGCGTCCTAAGCCACTAACATTTTTCGACAGAAACACGATTTATCATAATAAAAATGTCCTACTTTGAGCTGTTCTTCCATCAGTATCTTGGGCAAAGGATCCTTTCTTGGGTCTAATCGTCTTTTGGTGGAAAGCTGTCCTCTTGCCATGTGGAAATGCCAACTGTGTTCAGCATGAACTGGAAGCGTGCCCAGCGATTCACAGCGTTTCAGAAATAAATGTCCCAAAATCGCACTAAACGGATATAAATTGCTATAAAACGCTTTAAATTAACTACCTTATGATGTTTTTAACTCCTATAACGAGTCTTAACATGACCGGAGAAAGATTACTCCCAACACTAATGCTTGGAACAGGTGCGGGTCGGTGTCCTCCACGCGCATGACGCAGCTGCAAAAGACTTACTAGCTACAGGGTTTTTTAATTTATAGTGCCTGTGAACGCGCAATCGACCCCATTCAAATCGTCATCACGTAAAGGCATCCAGGGGAAGACGTAAGCAGTGTCCGTATACTCATAGGAATAACATTGGCTTTAAAACTGACTCCAGAACAGTGGCCAAAATTTCTGAAATCTGACTCCATGTCAGGGAAATTGCTGTAGAATGGGTTCTGTTCCACTTAGAGACAAAATGTAAACTCCTATAGAAACTATAGACTGTTTTCTATCCAATAATAATAATAATATGCATATTGTACGATAAAGAATTTTGTAGGAAGCCGTTTCAAAAATTACACGATTACCATAAATAGTGACAACAGCGCCCCCAGCCTCAACAGGTTAAGGTAGGTTGTTTCACATTGTTTGTTGTGGGTGGTTGTCTCCTGTGTCTGTGTATGTCGTTGCGCCACATGGGACTGTTTCGGTTTTGTCACGACTTCAACCGAGGCAGGCTCTCCTTCCCGTTCGGGTGGCGCTCGGCGGTCGTCGCCACCGGCCTACTAGCTGCTACTGACTCTTTTTCCTCCCCCTCCTTATGTGTTTATGGTTATCACCTGGTTTGAGGGAATTGGCAATCAGGGTGGCTTTATTAGTCAGCCAGCCTGTCTGCTTCTTTGTGCGGGATTGTTCGTCTGTTTCTTTGGATTTCGGGAGTGGTTCGTGTGTGTGTACTGGTTTTGTCTTCATGTTTGAAGACAGGTGTTTATTTGACACCCAGTAGTCCGGTTTGGACATTGTTTGTTGACGAGTTGGGAATTAAACTCAACCTATTGAAGCTCTGCTGTTCCTGCGTCTGATTCCACAAACACCCCGACACCTAGAGCATTACAGGTTTTGTTTGTTCGTTCGTTTTATGTAGGCTGTTTTCGTGTTCATGCGTTCTTCGTGTTTCATGTGAGTTCGTCGTTCAGGTCTGTCTACATCGTTTATTTGTTTTGTAACTTCAAGTGTTCGTTCGTGTTTTCTGTTTTGTTTATTAAACATCATGTCTAAGTATCACGCTGCGTCTTGGTTCAATCCATGCTCCTCCTCTTCGGAGGAAGAGGAGAACCGTTACACTATGCAATAAGCATTTAGCTAGAATTTTTTGTATCACAACACTGGAGTGTAAGAGGCCTCCAATTTTTTAAATGGACTGGATCTTTATATTTACCACTTGGATTCTGTTTCAGTAATAATGAAATCAGACCTTGTTGAGTGTCCGATAATCTACCATTTATATAGGAGTGGTTAAAATATGCTAATAACAGTCCTCGGAGTATATTAAAAATAAGTTTGCTATACCTCTGCCATCCAGCCCTGCAGTTTGCCTGGACTTAAAGGCTTTAATTGCATCAAGAAGTTCCTCTGTAATTTGGCCTTCACATGAGTCTTTCTGTACAGATGTTAATAGTACATTATTAATAGGAAAAAAATCCATACAATTATCTTTGGTTAGTGGAGATGAAGGAGACTGAAACGAAAACATATTCTTGAAGTACTGTACTTCCTCTTTCAAAATATAATTCGGTGAATCATTGGTGACTCCATCATTTGTAACAAGTTTCAGTACATTATTTTTGCTAGAATTTCTATGTTGAAGATTTTTAAAGTATTTGGTGCATTTTACCACATATTCCATCCAGTTCATTTGATTTTTTATAATATATTACACTGGATCTTTCTTGAATAACTTCCTCCATTTCTTTTTGTTTTTCCTCTAACTTTCTCTGAGCCTCTATGGTACAGTCCTTCCTTAAATTTCCTTTGTTAATATGGACTCGTTTGATATATATTGCTTTTGTTTTATAGATGAGTACTGAATTGCATGGCCTCTAAATGCACATTTAAAAGTGTCCCATACAGTAAGGGGACCTGCTGTACCTATGTTAAAAAGTACCATAGTGATTGAGTGTCCATATAGCTATACCATGATATTTGCATTGCTACTAAGTGAACCTTCAATTGGTCCCCACTATTCCACCCGCTAAAACCCCTCCTCATCCCGAGTTGGGTTGTCATCCCAGTGACCGGCAGACAACCCCCGACCCCCTCGATCCCATCCTTCGAAAAGAGCACACAGTGCCACCCACAGAAGAGAAGCAGATCAGCCTCCAAAAGCATTTCTATCGCTCTCACCTTGGTTTGCATTATATACAGCTATTAAAAATATATATATTATTAAAAATCCTGCTTATTTTAATTTCCATAATTGACCAGTAATATTTGTGATAATGTAGGGAGTTTATGCAAAGAATTATTATTATTATTATTATTATATGTATATATACATATATATATATATATTATTTTTTATTTTTTTTGAGACAAGGACATCCCGGCCGGCCAAACCCTCCCCTAACCGGGTTGACGCTGGGCCAGTTGTGCGCCGCCTCATGGGTCTCCCGGTCACAGGAGGCTGCGATACAGCCTGGGATCAAACCCGGGTTTGTAGTGACACCTCTAGTACTGCGGTGCAGTGCCTTAGACCACTGCGCCACTCGGGAGGCATCATCTAATTAAAAAATGTATTTTAAAAAAAACAATTTTTATCTGGACACTTTCTATTTTTTTATATTGCTACAATACAAATATGCAAGTAACCATTTCACTGTACACGTTCTGCATCCTGTGCATATGACAAATTAAACGTTGATTTTATTTGATATAGTGTGTGTTTACCAGAGATGGCAATGTGAAGAACAACATGACCTGCACCATAGTCAGATTAGGATATACAGTAGGCCAAGGATTAGATAAAGTGTATTCTTACCTCGAATTTTTCCTTGTAGGCTATTATTTTCACTACTTTTACTCTTGAACACTTTGGCTGTTTACTACACTACCTTACTCACTCTGTTTAGCACATGGCCTCATATATGAATCATTAAAGAGATGGGTGGGGCTAAGGCTTAGGAGGGTGTGAACGATGCTGAATGGGTGTAGACAAAGAAGAGCTCTCCAGTAGGGGTACCAAAATATTCAAGGGCCATTTTCTTAAAAGTGGTGTTACAAGTTTATCAACATTCAAAGCATAACTACTTTCTCATTGTTCCTCAACTGCAGTGTATGATATACCATTTTGTAGCTCTGAGTCTGTACTTTTGTCCAATGTAAAAAACACAATTGAACATTTTGCTACATAAGACTGAAAAGAGCTGCTGGGTCACATCATTTAGCACAGCATAGTTCCATGTGATCAGTCATGTCATTAAAATGAAGAAGAATTATCGGTGGCTGTCTCTACAGCGTCCAACAGTCACACCTGCTGCTTTTGGCTGAGGAAAGGACCGTGGGGGGAGTAGGAAAGGACGCAGCAGATGTAGGGGAGTGTCAGTGCTTCCCAACGGTATTGAATTATTTCACATCAACACAAATTCCTGGAAAATGTTTAATGCTCCATAATGGCCCAACAGACGAGCGGTGTGAAGGAGAGATGTACACCCGTATATCTGGTCTCACCTTCCCTTAGCATCCATTTTGGATCGGGCTGCTTGTTTTTTGCTAGTTGTTCTGCTCTATCGTGAGAGGCAATGTTCCTGCACTGGAATAGATTTGTTAGTTTATTACTAGCCTAATTATCCATATAAAAACGAAATGCTGTGTAATTGTAAAAGCATATACATACAGTACTACAGACAAACCTTGTGCTAGAACTATGGAGGCTAAATCCATGTCATGAAGTGCATTAGCTGGTAAAACATCACTACTAGTGTTTATAGAGTTTCTCCATGAGGTGCAGGGTAAGAAACAGGTCTCACAATGTGCTTAACAGGCAGAAGCCATACTTGTAAAAAACTGACAGATTTTTACCCCATTTTCTCTAAAAACACAGGTTCTACAGGGAACAAGGATACCTCAATATTAGAACACTTCAACTGCAACAGACTGTCTGTTTGTGTAGTGTTGGCTATGAGGGGAAAAGTCCTTGCTTCAAGTTGTATTAGTTTCTTTATGCCTGTGTGGTGACAGAAGAGCATTCTGCGGCAGTTCCACAGTTTATCACTGACTGTATTGAACATGAACCTGGGAATCATTAGAGACAGTGTCTTGGTACTCTGGTAGCCTAGTAACCATCCGCAATATACAGCTCATTCTGTGCTGCTGTGTGCAGATGACGGGAGCACTTTCTGCGCACAAGTTGTGATATGAAGAGAAAATAGCTTAACAAACCGAGGGAGAGGAAGAGAGAAGAGGGACATGGCTGGTAAAAACAGCTCATGTAACAGTATAGCTTCCGTCCCTCTCCTCGCCTCGAACCAGGGACACTCTGCACATATCGACAACAGCCACCCTTGAAGCATCGTTACCCATCGCTCCACAAAAGCCCCGGCCCTTGCAGAGCAAGGGGAACAACTACTTCAAGATCTCATGATGAGTGACGTCACCGATTGAAACGCTATTAGCGCGCATCACCACTAACCATTTCACATCGGTTACACTGATGTCCCCAAAACTCCTCACATATAGAGGGACGTAGGTACAAACAGAATCTGCACATTCACACATTACACACAGAGCTCATCTCTGTTTGAAGATATGCCGTTGCCATGACAATATGTGGACCAGAGGTGTTTTGAGCAGTAGTCTGGGTGCAGTTGAGTACAGCTCTGCTCTACTCTGCTCTGCTCCCTCTGTGAGTGATGTATGCATACGCATAATGCTAATCCACTATCACAAGTTAAGTTTCCTCCAGACTTGATTTAATATGGCCCAGTTTCATTTACACTGAACAAAAAATGTGAAGTGTTGGTCACATGTTTCATGAGCTGAAATAAAAGATCCCAGAAATGTTCAATACACACAAAAAGCATTTCTCCTTTGCCAAGATAATCCATCCACCTGACAAGTGTGGCATAGCAAGGGTTATGGTATGGGCAGGCATAAGCTACGAACGAACACAATTGCATTTAATCGATTGGCAATTTGAATGCACAAAAATAACGCAACGGGATCCTAAGGCCCATTGTGAGGCCCAAATTTTTTTAAAGTTATCTATGACCAACAGATGAAAATCCATAGATTAGGGCCTAATGCATTTATTTCAATTGACTGAATTCCTCATATGAACTGCAACTCAGTAAAATCTTTGAAATTGTTGCATGTTGCGTTTATATTTTTGTTCAGTATGGATTGGCTCATCATAACGAGGGAAGATGGCACTTTTGCCAGCAATAAAGCTTCCACGGCCTGTTCCTCAGACAGTGAACATCTGGCAATATCTACATTTTCGACACCTTGATCAGTTCGCACTTTAGAAGTAAAGAAAATAGCTACTTTTTTGTAGATATGAAAACAATAACTGAGATATCAATGTAAAGCAGCAGATGTCATTTTCAGGTTGTGTCAATACAGCACTGAAAGCTTAACACCAGACTGGTATTGTGGTTGTTCCTTAGGTGATGGGAAATATGCAATATGTATACAAAAGAATATACTTACCTGTTGTATCTTGAAAAAAAGCATTGGAATTAAAAGTAAAATGTTTAATAACCTCTTAACCTGCTTCATTTTTTATGTATCACCAGTTGTTGAAGAACAACTCCTATTTCATACATCATTGAAAATGTGTCTAGGAATAAGGAAGAATAAAAAAGTTTAAATAACTTCTTAGATTTGATGGAGACATTATACATCTTAGTATCTTATCAATTTATGATTTGTTTCAATGTGGACGAGAGACAGGGGTGTAGGAACAGAGTATTTTTGCAGAGCAATGCAACAAAGCTGGATCATTCTGGCAATGATACCTGCACCATCTACATGCTGCAAAGACTCTTCGCCATTGTACATGATGGCCCATTGCTCTGAGACTTCCTTTGACCATTCTAAAGCCCGCATGGGGCATCCTTGCCTTTATGGCACTGACTTTCTGGTCTAACTCTTCATCTGACATATCAGAATAGCATTCCCTGACAGACATATTGTGTTCTTTCATCCTTCTGTAAAAAAAAAGCTAACCGTTTCACTGTCATGAAATATGATTATATATCGACTATGAAACAAATAGGACATGGCCTGCTTATGAGTTGCCATGAAAGAAAGTTAGATTAATTCAACTGAAAATGGCGAGAACAGGGGTTTGTAGCTAAATGCTATTGGTTAGCTTGAGAATAATAACGGAATGATTTATCATTCTCCGGTATGTATGTATGTAATATGTTATGAACCGACACTGAATCGTAGGAGCTAACTACTAGCTATGTAAAAGTTGGACGGAAGAACGCCCAGTGCTGCTTACATCATCACACAGTCCTTCTTCGTAGGTGTCCGCTATGACTTCCTTTGTGTCGGAAAGAAAGGCTGAATGAATAGTATTGGTGGTAGCCAAACTGACACTCAATAAATTGGCCAAACTGGAGGGTGGTTGATAGCGAAATTAAATTGGAGTTTTGTTTTCAAATACATTTTTTGTTTTCAAAAAGTTTTGCGCTCTATTACAAAATCTTTGATTCCAAATTCTTTTTTAAAACTTTTGAAGCCTTGTTTTTGCTTTCAGAACATTAAGTGATTCAAAATAAAAAAGTTGTTTCAGAAAAAAAATGTTGGGGAGAGGGGCTAATAGCTGAACAAGAGACTATTCAACCTTTACTAAAGAATAGTCTAATAGCCGAGCTAGATGTGAAAAAAAACCGTCCCATCACAGACCAGATTTGCCTTAACGAACAAGGGGGAGTTAGAGCACTGATTATGCTTTTGGGTCCCAAAGCACTACTGTCTCTAACTGACAATGAATTGCCATTATAAACTGATAATTGTGCACGACTTCAAATGAAGCAAGCAGGGAGCAAGTTTTGAACCCTCAACCTTCTTGACCGAAGTCCAGCGCGCTATCGACAGTGCACCAAAAGCATGCTCAAGCCACAGAGTCGATAGAGCGAGTCCTTGCGGTAGCTTGATACTCAATGTAATAACGTAATGACTTTTTAAATAAGTTACCTTACACATAATGTGGGCTGACAATTTGCTAGCTATGCTGTCCTTACGAACCACATAGCATATCATTGCAGCAGTATGTACTGGTATGTTAGCTATCTACCTAACGTTAGCAGTTATACATCAAACTTGACAGTATATTAACTATAGGCTATCTAACTACCCAACGTTTATTTACTTGATTATTCCAGTCATTCTTAGCTTAGCTAAATTGTATAGTCGGAGTGCGTTCTCAATGGATATTCGGGTGCTTTCGTAAATTCGCTCTGGCTATCTACTCCGATTTCAGAGCACTCTTGTCTGAGTGTACGAGATCGCAGAATAATACAATTACGAGCGGTCAACACCCGTTGAATATGGCCGGTGTCAGTAAACGTCGTCAAAAAAGCATAATTAAATTGTTTCCAGCAGCACAGTTACAGTCACCGACGCTTTGGTTAACACGAAAACTACCTAACCAGCTCTGCTAGGGCGAGTAAAATGGTCAGAGTGGTCTCATTTGTGTCTGGAAGTAGCTAGCAAGCTAGCCAATGTTAGCTTGGATGATAGACTGCCTCAGCCCGAACATCCTGTGTGCGCTCCGAGAGCGAAACGGTCTGAATTTACCCAGAGGGTTTTGCGTTTTCATGGAATAGAAACACCATAATATTAATCAAATTAATTAAGCAAGTACCAGTCAAAAGTTTGTACACACCTAGTCATTCCAGTATTTTTCTATATTTTTACTATTTTCTACATTGTAGAATAATAGTGAAGACATCACAACTATGAAATAACACATATGGAACCAGTTAAGAACTCATTCTCATTGACAAGGACAGCCTACTCCTTCCTCATCGTTCGGGATAGAACCCCAGTCTCCCGCGTGTCTGCAATATGGAAGACTATCAAATGCATCTCAAAGATACCCTCTAGTGGTCAAACTAGCAATAACTTGCAGTAACAGAAAAAGTGGCTGAGAATAAAATGAAGTGCCACAGAATGCTGCAGCAGCACGCAAGGAGGAACCACTGTAGACCACTCCCCTCGCTCATCCCTCTGTGGTGTTGTCCAGGACCTGTTGCCCAAGCCAAGGGTTAGAGTATGAAGTCCTAAACTCTGCTATGGAAGTAGCTTCTGAACTCCAAATACCCACAACATGACACATAAGAACCAAACTGGAGTAACATGGTATAGAATCGTGTAATGCTCCATGCTTCATGGTTCAATCACAGCATGCTGTCATGACACTGAGAGCAACATTTACACAGGAAGGCAACATTTACACAGGAAGGCAACATTTACAAATGTTGGATATGTGTTGCATCAACATGTTGATCCCAAGCCTATGTAGTCTGAAGTCCCACTGCTTGTACAGACGTTCTCCAGGCGATCAATAGGCCCCATGGACAGGGAGCTAGTAATGTGCAACAAGCCACACATAGACAAAATCTCTCTCTCTCTCTCTCTCTCTCTCACACACACACACACACACACACACACACACACACACACACACACACACACACACACACACACACACACACACACACACACACACACACACACACACACACACACACACACACACACACACTCCTTCTAACCAAGACTATTTAATATGGTGGTCTGTTACTGAATGTTCTACACATGATATTTTTCTAAATCACTAGAAAACAAGCATGAACTCCGTGCTGTCTGACCTTGATTTCAAAGTGCATTCACTTACACTAACACACTTGTGTTAACTGACTGTATAGAATAACTCAATCAAACCTGTGTTGAATAGCCATGGCTGACTGCTGTCACTCCATGGGCAAGATTCATGAATATAGGTTTCTCTACTAAGCCTCTGTTATCACCTACAGCTAGCAACCTATATGAAAGCAGTCCCAGGGTAAACCGTTGAACATGGCAAACAAGTGGACATGTCAGATTTAAATCAAAAACGTGTGCTGTGTTATGAGCATAACTACAGCGAATCAATTTATAAAAAATTGCATCCATTAGCCTACTACTGTCTAACCTGTAGGAAGCCTACAAGAGGCCATAATAATAACGTTCCAGTAATAACAACTTCATTTGTGCTGTGAAGCACTTTTGATACATTACAGTCAAAGTGCTAATACTTCTACAGAAGTCCCATCAGGGGCCTCATTTAGAAACATTGCATACACACAAAATATGCCCCAAAACACGCGTGCGCAAAGTTTCACGCAAAAGTTGGCATTTATGAAAACTTAACTTGACATGAAAATGTCCTACCACAAAGTTTGAGAAGAGCAAAAATCTACACATTTTATCTTCGCATTCTAAAATAATTTGAAATAATAATCTATTTCCTATTACTTATTTCATTTCCATGATCATTGCAGAATAAATTCATCAACTTTTCTGACTGTGATGGTTTCATACTTGTGAAATAGCCTATAGGCCTACAGCAAGTTAGGATAGGCTACCATTCAGCCCATCTCTCATTTAATTGGACCCACTTCACAATAGTAAATAGATAAGCTATTTCAAGTGTTTTGCTTAATCCAATCCAAAGCGCAGTTTAACGGTAGAACAGACAGTTCACCTTTTCCATTGACATTTGCATTTGTAGGCTACCTCTAAATACCGTAATGTCAAATTTCTTGAGAAGACAATATTTCATTTATAAACATAATTGTCAGATACAGCAAATGTCACCTCAAAAAAAAAACATTCTGCACCTCCAAAGACATTTCATCAAATGCGCCATTGCTTTTTCATTTAGATGTACTGTCTTGGCCTAATTCCAAGCCCAGCCCTGCTTAGATTTGATATTTGTCACTGAATACTACAAAGGGGTTATCGTGTTATCGTGTGAATGATTATTAAAAGATCTCTTAAATCACTACATATATTCACTGTTGCAAGTGAAGTCATTCCAAAGGGTATGTTTAATTAACAGAGTATATGAAATGTAACCATGATTTGTAAATCACATATCACCAATGACACTACTGAGGCCCACATATACTGAACAAAAATATAAACGCAACACGCAACAATTTCAAAGATTTTACTGAGTTATAGTTCATGTAAAGAAATCAGTCAATTAAAATAAATAAATAATTTGGCTCTAATCTATGGATTTCACATGACTGGGAATAAAGATACGCATCTGTTGGTCACAGATACCTTTTTAAGAAATGGTAAGGGCTTGGATCAGAAAACCCGTCAGTATCTGGTGTGACCACCATTTGCCTCATCCAGCGCGACACAGCATGCTGTGCAGGCCATGGAAGAACTGGGACATTTTCAGCTTCCAGGAATTGTGTACAGATCATTGCGGCATGGGGCTGTGCATTATCATGCTGATACATGAGGTGATCGCAGTGGATGAATGGCACTAAAATGGGCCTCAGGATCTTGTCACGGCATCCCAGCAAACCGCTCTCCCACACGATGCCATACAAGCAGTCTACATTTAAATCAAACTTAAAATGCATTTTGCCTAAAGTTTGATTTGGTTTAATTTGATTTGATTCTTTAACTTTGATTCTTGGTTGAGATGGAGACGAGAATCCAACATATCAATTATACATTTGTAGACAAACTGAAATTAAAGTCAGACTAAGTCAGTGGCACAAAATATACATCTACTTCAAATGTCTACTCCCGCTCCCCCTCTCCGGCGCTCAACGTCGCCAAGGGCGGTTGCCGAAACAACCAGGGATGCCTCAGAATAACCCCCCGCCAAAGGGAAGCAACAGGGATACTTTTTTTTTTTTTTTTACTGGTGACGTCAGGTTCAAGGGTGGCTGCCGAAGCAACCAGGGATGCCTCAACCGGCCCGTCAGGCTCCCATGCCTCAGCCGGCCCTTCAGGTTCCCCCGCCTCAGCCGGCTTGTCAGGTTCCCATACCTCAGCCGGCTTGACAGGTTCCCCCGCCTCAGCCGGCTTGTCAGGTTCCCCCGCCTCAGCCGGCTCGTCAGGTTCCCATACCTCAGCCGGCTTGACAGGTTTCCACACCTCAGCTGGCTCGTCAAGTTCCCGCACCTCAGCTGGCTCTACAGGTTCCTGCGTCTCAGCAAAAGCGACCGGCCCGCTCCTTGTTCTCGGGCCCGTCCCTCTGGTCTGCGTCCTGCGGCTGGAACAGCGTGTCAGGTAGGGGGTACTGTCACGTCTACTCCCGCTCCCCCTCTCCGGCGCTCCACGTCGCCAGTTTATTCATTATTACGCACACCTGCCACCATCGTTACGTGCACCTGCGCTTCATGAGACTCACCTGGACTCCATCACATTCCAGATTACCTCCCATATATCTGTCACTCCCTTTGGTTCTTTCCCAAGACGTTGACTCTGTTTCTGTGTTTCATGTCTGTACGCTACTTGTGTATCTTGTTTTGTTCCATGTTCCGTTATTTATTAAATTCACTCCCAGTACTTGCTTCCTGATTCTTAGCGTGCACGTTACAGTTGATATTTGGTTGCGTTGACAACCAAACACAATTCAATATCACTTTTGCAATACATTAAATAGGCTATTAACTTGTCGACAAGTTAACTAATTATATGTTGGATTCACATCTCCAACTAAACCAAAAATAAAAGTTAAAGATTAAGATTAAGCCAGTGGCTCAGATGAAAACTATCCAACCATTAGATGTCCTTTTAATGTTGATACTTTTCAGAAATAACACACACATAAATTTAGTGTAAAATGTATACAACAGTTATACATGAGGCCGCAGGACATATCGCCTACTCTCACCACTTCCATCAGATCCCGAATTCCTCTAGGTCTCCTCAGAATTTCTGCTCTGATTTCTCCTCAGTCTCCTTTCTCCACATTAGCCTCATCTTATTATTAGTAATAATGATAGAAATGTAAGGGCCAGCAGCTGTTCCTGCCTATTCCCGCCACAGCCCCTCTGGAGAGATCCACTAGTGTAGTCTCTGATGATTATAGTTAACCAAAGCCATGTGCCAGATTAGAGGGCTGAGGCATCTGTGCAGTGTGCAGTACACACGGCTGCATCTGCAGCTGGAGGTTGGGGTGTGTGTGATGGGTGTGCTTCTACTGAGTGGTGTCAAGATGCGGGGCTTGGGTGTATGGTGGAGTGACAGGGTGTGTTAGTACTGTAGCAGCGCAGATGGAAAGAATGCTTCAGAGATTAAAGCGAGGAACAAAAGAGTAAAAAGGGAGCGGGAAAGGCGGGTTACCCACTCACCGACGAATTCTAACAAGGCACCCCGATTTCTGCCCCCTGTATTTCTGTCTTTTCTTCACCCGAATGATAGGGATTTGGGCCTGGTCTCGAAGAAGCAGTATATATTTCGCGTCAGACTCATTAAATAAAAAATCTTTGTTGAGTTCGAGATGAGTAATCGCTGTTCTGATATCCAGACGCTCTTTTCGGTCATAAGAGATGGTAGCAGCAACATTATGTACAAAATAAGTTACAAACAATGCGAAAAAATAGCACAGTTGGTTAGGAGCCTGTAAAAAGGCATGCATACTCTCTGCCCCAATTATCTCAGCAATGATTTCTTTAAACCACTGTTTGGGAAGCTGGATACAGACATGAGACAGGCCGTTATGTGTTCTTAGACTCATGATGAGTTGTTTTACAAGCTCTTAAAAGGGGAGTGAAGTTAAGTAAGAAATGGCTTTGCATCATCGTCTCACAGATGGTTTGGTGTGGTTCAGGTTTAGTAGCTCTGACATTCATTTCTCAGTGAATCAGAGCAGCACATCCATCCATTACTTGTGAGGGGACAGAGGAGAGACAGTAGGGAGACGTAGGGAGAGACGGATGGGATGGCTGGGATAAACACCTGGAAGTCATGGGAGCCGTCTGTCTGTGTCAACCCTGCCTCGAGCAAAAGTTGTGCTCACATAAAGGCACAATGACTCACAAGATTCTTATTTTGGAACAAAGATAAGACACTATACTACTGAGCCAGTGAGAGAGATTTTGGTGTCTGATGACTAAAGCCTAGTTCTAGAGTTTTCCCTGAGCACGTGACCAGATTTGTGTAGATTGACTTTACCTAATTACTGAAGACCTAAGACACGCAAGTCACTAAGACTAAAAATAGGAGGTTCAGTATTACTCTGCTGCAGTACACAGATGTATCTAATTACTCAGTAGTCAACAGAGCAGTACAACACAACTCTATCTAATTACTCAGTAGTCAGAGCAGTACAACACAACTCTATCTAATTACTCAGTAGTCAACAGAGCAGTACAACACAACTCTATCTAATTACTCAGTAGTCAGAGCAGTACAACACAACTCTATCTAATTACTCAGTAGTCAGAGCAGTACAACACAACTCTATCTAATTACTCAGTAGTCAACAGAGCAGTACAACACAACTCTATCTAATTACTCAGTAGTCAGAGCAGTACAACACAACTCTATCTAATTACTCAGTAGTCAGAGCAGTACAACACAACTCTATATAATTACTCAGTAGTCAACAGAGCAGTACAACACAACTCTATCTAATTACTCAGTAGTCAACAGAGCAGTACAACACAACTCTATCTAATTACTCAGTAGTCAACAGAGCAGTACAACACAACTCTATCTAATTACTCAGTAGTCAGAGCAGTACAACACAACTCTATCTAATTACTCAGTAGTCAACAGAGCAGTACAACACAACTCTATCTAATTACTCAGTAGTCAGAGCAGTACAACACAACTCTATCTAATTACTCAGTAGTCAGAGCAGTACAACACAACTCTATATAATTACTCAGTAGTCAGAGCAGTACAACACAACTCTATCTAATTACTCAGTAGTCAACAGAGCAGTACAACACAACTCTATCTAATTACTCAGTAGTCAGAGCAGTACAACACAACTATATCTAATTACTCAGTAGTCAGAGCCGTACAACACAGCTATATCTAATTACTCAGTAGTCAACAGAGTAGTACAACACAACTCTATCTAATTACTCAGTAGTCAGAGCAGTACAACACAACTATTTCTAATTACTCAGTAGTCAGAGCCGTACAACACAACTATATCTAATTACTCAGTAGTCAGAGCAGTACAACACAACTCTATCTAATTACTCAGTAGTCAGAGCAGTACAACACAACTATATCTAATTACTCAGTAGTCAGAGCAGTACAACACAACTCTATCTAATTACTCAGTAGTCAGAGCAGTACAACACAACTCTATCTAATTACTCAGTAGTCAACAGAGCAGTACAACACAACTATATCTAATTACTCGGTAGTCAACAGAGCAGTACAACACAACTCTATCTAATTACTCAGTAGTCAACAGAGCAGTACAACACAACTCTATCTAATTACTCAGTAGTCAACAGAGCAGTACAACACAACTCTATCTAATTACTCAGTAGTCAACAGAGCAGTACAACACAACTCTATCTAATTACTCAGTAGTCAGAGCAGTACAACACAACTCTATCTAATTACTCAGTAGTCAACAGAGCAGTACAACACAACTCTATCTAATTACTCAGTAGTCAACAGAGCAGTACAACACAACTATATCTAATTACTCAGTAGTCAACAGAGCAGTACAACACAACAATATCTAATTACTCAGTAGTCAACAGAGCAGTACAACACAACTATATCTAATTACTCGGTAGTCAACAGAGCAGTACAACACAACTCTATCTAATTACTCAGTAGTTAGAGTAGTACAACACAACTATATCTAATTACTCAGTAGTCAGAGCAGTACAACACAACTCTATCTAATTACTCAGTAGTCAGAGCAGTACAACACAACTCTATCTAATTACTCAGTAGTTAACAGAGCAGTACAACACAACTCTATCTAATTACTCAGTAGTCAGAGCAGTACAACACAACTATATCTATTTACTCAGTAGTCAGAGCAGTACAACACAACTCTATCTAATTACTCAGTAGTCAGAGCAGTACAACACAACTCTATCTAATTACTCAGTAGTCAACAGAGCAGTACAACACAACTATATCTAATTACTCGGTAGTCAACAGAGCAGTACAACACAACTATATCTAATTACTCAGTAGTCAACAGAGCAGTACAACACAACTATATCTAATTACTCAGTAGTCAGAGCAGTACAACACAACTCTATCTAATTACTCAGTAGTCAACAGAGCAGTACAACACAACTATATCTAATTACTCAGTAGTCAACAGAGCAGTACAACACAACTCTATCTAATTACTCAGTAGTCAGAGCAGTACAACACAACTCTATCTAATTACTCAGTAGTCAACAGAGTAGTACAACACAACTATATCTAATTTCTCAGTAGTCAACAGAGCAGTACAACACAACTATATCTAATTACTCAGTAGTCAGAGCAGTACAACACAACTCTATCTAATTACTCAGTAGTCAACAGAGCAGTACAACACAACTATATCTAATTACTCAGTAGTCAGAGCAGTACAACACAACTCTATCTAATTACTCAGTAGTCAGAGCAGTACAACACAACTATATCTAATTACTCAGTAGTCAACAGAGCAGTACAACACAACTATATCTAATTACTCAGTAGTCAGAGCAGTACAACACAACTATATCTAATTACTCGGTAGTCAACAGAGCAGTACAACACAACTCTATCTAATTACTCAGTAGTCAGAGCAGTACAACACAACTCTATCTAATTACTCAGTAGTCAACGGAGTAGTACAACACAACTATATCTAATTACTCAGTAGTCAACAGAGCAGTACAACACAACTCTATCTAATTACTCAGTAGTCAACAGAGTAGTACAACACAACTATATCTAATTACTCAGTAGTCAACAGAGCAGTACAGCACAACTCTATCTAATTACTCAGTAGTTAGAGCAGTACAACACAACTATATCTAATTACTCAGTAGTCAGAGCAGTACAACACAACTCTATCTAATTACTCAGTAGTCAACAGAGCAGTACAACACAACTCTATCTAATTACTCAGTAGTTAGAGCAGTACAACACAACTATATCTAATTACTCAGTAGTCAACAGAGCAGTACAACACAACTCTATCTAATTACTCAGTGTCAGAGCAGTACAACTCAACTCTATCTAATTACTCAGTGTCAGAGCAGTACAACACAACTCTATCTAATTACTCAGTGTCAGAGCAGTACAACACAACTCTATATAATTACTCAGTAGTCAACAGAGCAGTACAACACAACTCTATCTAATTACTCAGTGTCAGAGCAGTACAACTCAACTCTATATAATTACTCAGTAGTCAACAGAGCAGTACAACACAACTATATCTAATTACTCAGTGTCAGAGCAGTACAACACAACTCTATATAATTACTCAGTAGTCAACAGAGCAGTACAACACAACTCTATCTAATTACTCAGTGTCAGAGCAGTACAACTCAACTCTATATAATTACTCAGTAGTCAGAGCAGTACAACACAACTCTATATAATTACTCAGTACTCAGAGCAGTACAACACAACTCTATATAATTACTCAGTAGTCAGAGCAGTACAACACAACTCTATCTAATTACTCAGTGTCAGAGCAGTACAACACAACTCTATATAATTACTCAGTAGTCAGAGCAGTACAACACAACTCTATCTAATTACTCAGTAGTCAGAGCAGTACAACACAACTCTATATAATTACTCAGTAGTCAGAGCAGTATAACACAACTCTATCTAATTACTCAGTAGTCAGAGCAGTACAACACAACTCTATCTAATTACTCAGTGTCAGAGCAGTACAACACAACTCTATATAATTACTCAGTAGTCAACAGAGCAGTACAACACAACTCTATCTAATTACTCAGTAGTCAACAGAGCAGTACAACACAACTCTATCTAATTACTCAGTGTCAGAGCAGTACAACACAACTCTATCTAATTACTCAGTAGTCAACAGAGCAGTACAACACAACTCTATCTAATTACTCAGTAGTCAACAGAGCAGTACAACACAACTCTATCTAATTACTCAGTAGTCAACAGAGCAGTACAACACAACTCTATCTAATTACTCAGTAGTCAGAGCAGTACAACACAACTCTATCTAATTACTCAGTAGTCAACAGAGCAGTACAACACAACTCTATCTAATTACTCAGTAGTCAACAGAGCAGTACAACACAACTCTATCTAATTACTCAGTAGTCAACAGAGCAGTACAACACAACTCTATCTAATTACTCAGTAGTCAGAGCAGTACAACACAACTATATCTATTTACTCAGTAGTCAACAGAGCAGTACAACACAACTCTATCTAATTACTCAGTAGTCAGAGCAGTACAACACAACTCTATCTATTTACTCAGTAGTCAGAGCAGTACAACACAACTATATCTATTTACTCAGTAGTCAGAGCAGTACAACACAACTATATCTATTTACTCAGTAGTCAACAGAGCAGTACAACACAACTCTATCTAATTACTCAGTAGTCAGAGCAGTACAACACAACTATATCTATTTACTCAGTAGTCAACAGAGCAGTACAACACAACTCTATCTAATTACTCAGTAGTCAGAGCAGTACAACACAACTATATCTAATTACTCAGTAGTCAACAGAGCAGTACAACACAACTCTATCTAATTACTCAGTAGTCAGAGCAGTACAACACAACTATATCTATTTACTCAGTAGTCAACAGAGCAGTACAACACAACTCTATATAATTACTCAGTAGTCAACAGAGCAGTACAACACAACTATATCTATTTACTCAGTAGTCAGAGCAGTACAACACAACTCTATATAATTACTCAGTAGTCAGAGCAGTACAACACAACTCTATCTAATTACTCAGTAGTCAGAGCAGTACAACACAACTCTATCTAATTACTCAGTAGTCAACAGAGCAGTACAACACAACTCTATCTAATTACTCAGTAGTCAACAGAGCAGTACAACACAACTCTATCTAATTACTCAGTAGTCAACAGAGCAGTACAACACAACTATATCTAATTACTCAGTGTCAGAGCAGTACAACACAACTCTATCTAATTACTCAGTAGTCAGAGCAGTACAACACAACTCTATCTAATTACTCAGTAGTCAACAGAGCAGTACAACACAACTCTATCTAATTACTCAGTGTCAGAGCAGTACAACACAACTCTATCTAATTACTCAGTAGTCAACAGAGCAGTACAACACAACTCTATCTAATTACTCAGTAGTCAACAGAGCAGTACAACACAACTCTATCTAATTACTCAGTAGTCAACAGAGCAGTACAACACAACTCTATCTAATTACTCAGTAGTCAACAGAGCAGTACAACACAACTCTATCTAATTACTCAGTAGTCAACAGAGCAGTACAACACAACTCTATCTAATTACTCAGTAGTCAGAGCAGTACAACACAACTCTATCTAATTACTCAGTGTCAGAGCAGTACAACACAACTCTATCTAATTACTCAGTAGTCAACAGAGCAGTACAACACAACTCTATCTAATTACTCAGTAGTCAACAGAGCAGTACAACACAACTCTATCTAATTACTCAGTAGTCAACAGAGCAGTACAACACAACTCTATCTAATTACTCAGTAGTCAGAGCAGTACAACACAACTCTATCTATTTACTCAGTAGTCAACAGAGCAGTACAACACAACTCTATCTAATTACTCAGTAGTCAGAGCCGTACAACACAACTCTATCTAATTACTCAGTAGTCAACAGAGCAGTACAACACAACTCTATCTAATTACTCAGTAGTCAACAGAGCAGTACAACACAACTCTATCTAATTACTCAGTAGTCAACAGAGCAGTACAACACAACTCTATCTAATTACTCAGTAGTCAGAGCAGTATAACACAACTCTATCTAATTACTCAGTGTCAGAGCAGTACAACACAACTCTATCTAATTACTCAGTAGTCAACAGAGCAGTACAACACAACTATATCTAATTACTCAGTGTCAGAGCAGTACAACACAACTCTATATAATTACTCAGTAGTCAACAGAGCAGTACAACACAACTCTATCTAATTACTCAGTGTCAGAGCAGTACAACTCAACTCTATATAATTACTCAGTAGTCAGAGCAGTACAACACAACTCTATATAATTACTCAGTACTCAGAGCAGTACAACACAACTCTATATAATTACTCAGTAGTCAGAGCAGTACAACACAACTCTATCTAATTACTCAGTGTCAGAGCAGTACAACACAACTCTATCTAATTACTCAGTAGTCAGAGCAGTACAACACAACTCTATCTAATTACTCAGTAGTCAACAGAGCAGTACAACACAACTATATCTAATTACTCGGTAGTCAACAGAGCAGTACAACACAACTCTATCTAATTACTCAGTAGTCAACAGAGCAGTACAACACAACTCTATCTAATTACTCAGTAGTCAACAGAGCAGTACAACACAACTCTATCTAATTACTCAGTAGTCAACAGAGCAGTACAACACAACTCTATCTAATTACTCAGTAGTCAGAGCAGTACAACACAACTCTATCTAATTACTCAGTAGTCAACAGAGCAGTACAACACAACTCTATCTAATTACTCAGTAGTCAACAGAGCAGTACAACACAACTATATCTAATTACTCAGTAGTCAACAGAGCAGTACAACACAACAATATCTAATTACTCAGTAGTCAACAGAGCAGTACAACACAACTATATCTAATTACTCGGTAGTCAACAGAGCAGTACAACACAACTCTATCTAATTACTCAGTAGTTAGAGTAGTACAACACAACTATATCTAATTACTCAGTAGTCAGAGCAGTACAACACAACTCTATCTAATTACTCAGTAGTCAGAGCAGTACAACACAACTCTATCTAATTACTCAGTAGTTAACAGAGCAGTACAACACAACTCTATCTAATTACTCAGTAGTCAGAGCAGTACAACACAACTATATCTATTTACTCAGTAGTCAGAGCAGTACAACACAACTCTATCTAATTACTCAGTAGTCAGAGCAGTACAACACAACTCTATCTAATTACTCAGTAGTCAACAGAGCAGTACAACACAACTATATCTAATTACTCGGTAGTCAACAGAGCAGTACAACACAACTATATCTAATTACTCAGTAGTCAACAGAGCAGTACAACACAACTATATCTAATTACTCAGTAGTCAGAGCAGTACAACACAACTCTATCTAATTACTCAGTAGTCAACAGAGCAGTACAACACAACTATATCTAATTACTCAGTAGTCAACAGAGCAGTACAACACAACTCTATCTAATTACTCAGTAGTCAGAGCAGTACAACACAACTCTATCTAATTACTCAGTAGTCAACAGAGTAGTACAACACAACTATATCTAATTTCTCAGTAGTCAACAGAGCAGTACAACACAACTATATCTAATTACTCAGTAGTCAGAGCAGTACAACACAACTCTATCTAATTACTCAGTAGTCAACAGAGCAGTACAACACAACTATATCTAATTACTCAGTAGTCAGAGCAGTACAACACAACTCTATCTAATTACTCAGTAGTCAGAGCAGTACAACACAACTATATCTAATTACTCAGTAGTCAACAGAGCAGTACAACACAACTATATCTAATTACTCAGTAGTCAGAGCAGTAC